>NW_027070333.1:17368-149852 GCF_002906115.3 Quercus suber
GAGGAATTCTACAACTCAATTAGAATCATTTTTCATAAAGAATTTTAAAAAATAATTATCTCATTTCCTTTTATTTAGTAGCAACCTTAGAATGAGTTGGAAAACTATCTTATTTAACCTGGTGTATAATGAAATTGTTTTCTAGAAAACTTTAAATAGAAAACAATTTTATCTTTAGTCATGCTAAATAAAGGAAGTCAATAATAATTTTCAACTGGCCCTTTTTTTCTTCAAAACCTGAAAAAAAATGGTCTGCAAGGTCATTTCTCTCCTTTCTC
Organism: Quercus suber; assembly: GCF_002906115.3. Lineage (NCBI taxonomy): Eukaryota > Viridiplantae > Streptophyta > Magnoliopsida > Fagales > Fagaceae > Quercus > Quercus suber. Next base: position 17,647 of record NW_027070333.1, read on the forward strand.
CCCCTAATTCTCTCCTCTCTACCCCAAATTCGGCACTGTAAGATTATTAGTCTTATGCTGATTCCTATATATATGCATATATATATCGAACCAATACTGCAATCGTCCTTGTCCAAAACAAACCTCTACCTTTCAAAACTACGAAGAGTTTCATCACCCACACAACCTTCCACTAGCCATAGCTTGACTTTGCTTGCTTTTAAAATATATTTTCCTTCTTCTTCAATCACTAAAATCTTTTTTAGCACCCCTCTAGCAGAAAATGGGTACAACTTGTGGTTTAACGATTGACCCAATTTATAGATATGTGAGGGCTATTGTTATTTGTGTCATTTTGTTACCTTGTATACAGTTATCTTTGGGAGCCAAAACCAGGCACTTCAAATGGGAAGTGGAGTATAAGTATTGGTCTCCGGATTGCATAGAGAATATTGTGATGGCAATCAATGGCCAATTTCCCGGTCCGACGATCCGGGCAAAAGTTGGAGATACCATTAATGTTGAACTCACTAACAAACTCTCCACTGAAGGAGTTGTAATTCACTGGCATGGAATCAGACAGGTTTTGCTCTCACTTTCTTCACAATTTTACGTACACAATAAATTTATAATTTTTTTCACGATATATGAGCTAGCAGAGTTGTAATTAGAGCAGTATCACTTTCGTTCATTTTTATTATATGTCAATCATAATACACTACTTTATTAAAAGCATGAAGTATGGGATTAAGGCTATAGTTATTTATTTATCTGAATATATTAATTCTTGTTTTCAGACTGGAACACCTTGGGCAGATGGAACTGCTTCCATTTCACAGTGTGCTATCAACCCTGGAGAGACCTATACTTATAGGTTTAAAGTTGATAAGGTAAAAACGTATTCTACTTCTGTTTTGTTTGCTCTCTTGGATTGGAAATAAAGTATGATGTTCAATTTATCTATAAATTATATTGGTGCATGCAGCCAGGAACATACTTTTACCATGGGCACTTGGGCATGCAGAGATCAGCAGGGTTGTATGGGTCTCTGATAGTGGACTTGGCAGAAGGAGAGAAAGAGCCATTCTATTATGATGGTGAGCTCAATCTATTGTTGAGTGACTGGTGGCACAAAAATACTCATGACCAAGAGATTGGCCTCTTCACCAACCCATTTCGTTGGGTTGGTGAATCCCAGGTAAAACTTGTTTATGAATCTGTTATGGCTGACATTATTTTTTTTTCTAAAACTTTCATACAAGTCTCTTTTTTTACGAAAGATGTTACCACAATGCACACATTTAGGCGGCTGAATGGTGGAGCAAAAGATACGGTCGCCTAAGTCCCAAAGTTAAAAAAGGCTTCCAAATTTTAATCAATAGGGTTATTTATAATCAATAAATAAAATAATATTTTTTTACTAGATTAAAAAAAATAAAAAAATAAAAAGAGAAAAATGCAAAGTCTACAATATTTTTCACAACACTTTTACAACTAATACTAAGTAGCAGATTGTTACAGCATGTTATTAATGGCAAAAAAACAATTATAGTGATATTTTCAAATAGAAAATAAAAAGCAATTTAAAACCTATGATTTGTTGTAAAAAAATATTGTGAATGTTGCAGTTCTAAAAAAAAATAAAAATAATAATAAGAGTTTAGTTAGCAAACTTTTACTAGTTCTCATCCAAATCTACCATTAACACCACTTTTTTACTTACCATTATTAATCTACCATATCAACAAATATGAAAAATTTTGTCAAATTTTTTCTGTTTATAAAATTTCATTCATGTTAATTAGTAGTAATTTTATATCTAAAACAAGATAATCAATTTTCGCCTTTGACCCCCAAATACATCAAGCCGCCACTACATACATTTCACCCAGAAACTATTTTGATATTCTATTTTTAGTGAAAATTGGTTTTGTACAAGATTTCATAAAACACGACCAAGAATGATAACTCATTTTCTCTCCCTAGTTAAGATGCATTTAATGATCTGTTAAATAATATTTTTATGTATTAAAAAAAATCAAACTATATACATATATCTAAAAAAGACATACATTATCATAATGAATCTGATCATATGTAAGCTAATGAATTATTATCCTGTAAAGGGAAATGCTAACGAGTGGTCTTAGAACACTGATTAATAATTCATTTTAGAAAAATTTTGATATTATTTTTATGGAAAATGAAAAAATCTGTCAAAATATTAATTTCTTTTTTTTCATTTCCCATAAAAACTTTCTTTAAATGAATCATTAACCAGTGCCTTAAGTGCACTCGTTAGCATTTCCCATTATTAAAAGTATCTTCTTCTTTAATTTAATGTATGTACCCTTCAATTAATTATACATAAATTGCCTTTTATCTGTTGATTTAACTGTGCATTGATTGTATTTTATTATATTGTTATTGAGAGTGAGTTAAATTTGAGAAAATTTATCATGTATTGGATATATTTTATATCACCCCGTTAAAGTCATAAAAGATCATTATATAGGTTTAGGATTCTTTTATCAGACTTATAGAATATAAATAACTTTTATTATGCATTATTTTCCTTTTTATTGAATCCAATTCCCATGCAGAGCTTGCTGATCAATGGAAGGGGACAGTACAATTGTTCCTTGGCAGCAAAGTTCAGTAGCAATACGTCCATTAGCCAGTGCAAATTAAGAGGAACGGAACAATGTGCACCCATGATTCTACATGTGCTCCCAAATAAGACTTACAGGCTAAGACTTGCCAGTGCCACTTCATTAGCTTCACTCAACTTGGCCATTGGGGTAATAATTTTGCATTGCCACTATATCTTGCATCTTTGCGCATGCATTTTTTTATGTGCTAAAATAGTAAAACTTCAGAATATTATTATTCAATTCGATCGCTTTCACATACGTATTTATTTATATGGTAGAGACCATAAACCTTTTAATTTGGTTGACAGATGAGAATATTTTAAAACGTAGTGTTATGTCATATCACACTTGTTATGCATTTCATTGTCGCCACTGACTGACAAAGTGTGAGACAGACAAGTTGTCAAAAGTGGCTTAAATCATTATAGAAGGAATAAAATAATTCCGCTGCTCTTTTCCAATAAAATTCAAGCAGTGGTTTTGAACTAATTAACAGTTAAAAAGACTCAAATTTGACTATACATAATAATCAACCACCACACATTTTTTATACAATAGTCAATTCACAAAAATAAGTGTATGTATGGTGTGAAGAGCAAGCAAGGGTTGAGGTTCAAGTTTTTAAAAGAGAGTTTCATACACATATACACTTAAAGTAAGTTAGAGTATAATCTCTATCTTGTATAAAAAAAAATAACCAATACTTTAAGGGCACTCTTTAGCATTTTCTTAAAAAAAATAATCAAAGCATTAATTTCAACAACAAAATCATCAAAGCATTTAAGTAATAATTTAATCAAAAAAATTTATGGTAATCAAAAGAAAATAAAAATATAGAGAAGTAAAATATGCAATAGTAATGCTAGGAACACACCCTAACTTGCATCCTATTTATGTGTTTACTCTTAATTGGATTTTAATATTTTTACGTGAATCCACCTTATGTAATTGAAAAGGCTAAAATTCAAACAAAAGTTAACAAATAAACAAAATATAAATTTGAGAATTAGTCGGAGTGTGTCCAACTATTACCAAAGTAAACAAAGTTAAAATAAAAAATAAAAATAAAAAAAAGAAGAGAGAGAGAGATAAAACTGGAGTAATTAAAAAACAAATCTTATATTTGATTGTTTTTGAGTGGAAGTGAAATAATAGTATCTAATGCTAGGGGACCCTTGCAACTTGTTTTTACGTCAATTAGTTGTATCCAAATATAAATAATAGTATCTATGACTTGGTGTAACATCAGTGGTGGTGGAAGCATGATATTCGTGGCAGAATACATGTGAAGTGAGTACAGCCATTTTAGCCGATGACATGCCAGCTTGCTGGGTTTGCAGAGGTGACACATACTCACTTTCGCAGTGTACTACTGGACCAGACCAGATGCTCATTTGTCATTGGCATTGATGGGTCACAACTCACAACCCACTGATAGCTTCCCCTGAAATGAAATGACCACTTACTCCTGAGTCCCAAAATAAAATAATGTAAACATAGAATAATAATAGATGAAACGACAAGATGATACCGAAGTGATGTTACAACTGCACGACCAAACCGACTCCACTAGTTAAAATAGTGAAAGGAACACTAGAAAATGTTTGTTTATCGGGATTTACTAACTTATGACATAGCTTAGTAAACCAGTTTAGTAGATCTTTTATGGGAAAGTAGAAAATTGATTAATTTTTTAGACCATTTTTTTAATTTTTTATAAAAAGTGTTTTAAAATGAATTATTAAGAAATGTTATGTTTATAATAGTTTTACAATACTTTCGTAACAAATAATAAGTGATATGTTATTATTAGTTGTTATGGGTGGACAAAAAAGTAATTTAAATTATAAAATCAAATTAGAACGAATAACAACTGTATTGTAAAAATATTATAGAAATGTTATATATGTAACACTTTTCTTGATTATTTATTTTTGTTGTTTTTTAATACAATGAAATTTATTTTTAATAGACATATGAATACATCAATTTTTTTTTTAAATCTCCTATTTAATAACAAAAGATTCACTAATTGAACTAAGTAGAATACATGCTCTACCATATATTTTTATACAACTTTTATGTGTGCCAAATTTTGGAATCCTTTAAAATGCTCTGAAAACAAGGGATGAATGTATCCCTATAGTTTCACATAACAATGGGTTGACCAAAATTGCCCCTTGACCCCCACCAAAAACGGCCAAACCTAAATAGAGTATGCTTTGTAGTGATAAAATATGTTACCAACTTTTTATTTAGTCTTGTATAGTTGTCGTCTACACTAAAATCTTTGACTCTGTCATTGAGAAACCCCATATAGGATGTACTTAGACCTAATTAGTTTCTACAAATTCATATGAACACCATCTGGTATTTTATGTAAACAACCCACAAAACAAAATCATTTTCATTAAGCCATGCCTATTTATTAAGATTTCTGAAAGTATAAATTGTTTTCCAATCATTTAGGTGTCAAAATAATACCTGTGGTTAATTTACATAATAGATTTTTTTTTTTTTTTAATGTGTGCCAAATTTTGGAATCCTTTAAAATGCTCTGAAAACAAGGGATGAATGTATCCCTATAGTTTCACATAACAATGGGTTGACCAAAATTGCCCCTTGACCCCCACCAAAAACGGCCAAACCTAAATAGAGTATGCTTTGTAGTGATAAAATATGTTACCACTTTTTATTTAGTCTTGTATAGTTGTCGTCTACACTAAAATCTTTGACTCTGTCATTGAGAAATCCCATATAGGATGTACTTAGACCTAATTTGGTTCTACAAATTCATATGAACACCATCTGGTATTTTATGTAAACAACCCACAAAACAAAATCATTTTCATTAAGCCATGCCTATTTATTAAGATTTCTGAAAGTATAAATTGTTTTCCAATCATTTAGGTGTCAAAATAATACCTGTGGTTAATTTACATAATAGATTTTTTTTTTTTTTTGGTATGAAACTACGTATCTGTCTTAAACTATTAATTTTAATACCTTACGCCTTAATTTTTAACAGCATCATTTATTTTAATATTATGATAACTAATTAACTATCTAAAAAGTTTAGAAATATATATATATATATATGAATTTAATGATCACTTATTCAGAATTTTTAAGTGTTTTTTTCCATTCCTTTCTATTTTTATTTTGGTGAACACATGGCTTGTTTAAAAGGATTAGGGATGTGGAGTGGGTGGGGGCAAATAATCGTGGAGTAGGTGTCGAAAATTGGCTTATACCACTTTGGCATGTCTGAAAATTTGAATGCTTTTGAGTCCTATACAACTCTGAAAATGTGTGCTACCTCTGTAGCAAAAAGAAAAAGAAAATGCATGTGGTTGCTTAATATTCGTACCAGGAATATTTTAGTGCATGCCTGCTTTGCATCATCACTAGATGCTTTCCCATGAAGCAACATAAAATGCACAAAGAATAGGATTGGGAATAGTCGGCCCGGGTCGCAAAAGTAGTAGGGTATTGATGTGGTTTGGCCGGAGTATATACTCGTTTAACAAACTATTGTTGTTAAGAGATTTATAAATCTCACTCAATTGACATATTTTAATGTTTTCAATCGAGACATCGAGTATCTAAACTTCCCCTTGGCCAATTAAAAAAAAAACTAACTATTATTCATATCAACCAACCAAACAACCTTCAAAGTTTCCCCCTTAAAACTTACAAAATAGCTAAAGCACTTTTAAAACTTCTAAAATAATCAAAATTAATATCTCAAAGCCTACAGAATAATCAAAAACTTTCCCAAAATCTCTAAAATACCCTTGAAACCATTTACAATAATCAGAAGATACCGTCAATCTTCTAACTACGGAAAATACCTCCAAAATATGCCCTGGAATATATATTATGTAGAGAATCCAAACTTTAATAATTTAGGGAATATTATTCAATCAATTGGAGAAATTATGATATGTTTCTAAGAAACGAATTAATAGCCACTTGATAGGTGAATGATTTGTAATTGCTCACACACACACACACACACATATATATATATTGTATTTGGATTTATGCAATGAAGATATTGTTCGAATACATATCTTAGGTCTAAATCAGACATGTATTAAGTTTAGATGGACTATATAAAGAATTATATTGATGTGTTTAATTGTGACTAGTAATTTTTTAGATGAAAGGGCAGACATAGCTAGCACATCCCCAATTCAAGATAACCTGCCGCCCTAATAGTTTAGGATCAAGCGTATATTTTTATTAGTTTTGGGAGAGACTTAGCTAAACTATTGGTTGGATGAGCGAAGATAAAAAGACAAGAACAATCATTTTCATAATTATTTTCATAACAGACGTGACATTATAATTTGAATAACATTATTTTCATATGAAATCACTTCTTATTATCATTTTTATCGTAAAAAACGATTATCTCTACTTCCTAGACTTAGACACAATTTTATTTTATGTATTTTCAGGCTTTTCAATCTCTTCAGTGTTAAACTGTAACTTTCTCGGCTCTAACAAAAAGACTTACACATGTTTGTTGATTGTTGCATCTAGAATCACAAAATGCTGGTGGTGGAAGCCGACGGGAACTACGTCCAACCATTTGAGGTTGATGACTTAGACATATACTCCGGCGAGAGCTACTCAGTCCTATTAACCACAAACCAAGACCCTTCCAATAACTACTGGCTTTCGATAGGTGTAAGAGGAAGGCTTCCTCAAACCCCTCAAGGCCTTACCATCCTAAATTACAAACCAAATTCAGCCTCAAAGCTTCCTATTTCTGCACCTCCAATCACTCCTGTATGGAAAATATATATATATTGTATTTGGATTTATGCAATGAAGATATTGTTCGAATACATATCTTAGGTCTAAATCAGACATGTATTAAGTTTAGATGGACTATATAAAGAATTATATTGATGTGTTTAATTGTGACTAGTAATTTTTTAGATGAAAGGGCAGACATAGCTAGCACATCCCCAATTCAAGATAACCTGCCGCCCTAATAGTTTAGGATCAAGCGTATATTTTTATTAGTTTTGGGAGAGACTTAGCTAAACTATTGGTTAGATGAGCGAAGATAAAAAGACAAGAACAATCATTTTCATAATTATTTTCATAACAGACATGACATTATAATTTGAATAACATTATTTTCATATGAAATCACTCCTTATTATCATTTTTATCGTAAAAAACGATTATCTCTACTTCCTAGACTTAGACACAATTTTATTTTATGTATTTTCAGGCTTTTCAATCTCTTCAGTGTTAAACTGTAACTTTCTCGGCTCTAACAAAAAGACTTACACATGTTTGTTGATTGTTGCATCTAGAATCACAAAATGCTGGTGGTGGAAGCCGACGGGAACTACGTCCAACCATTTGAGGTTGATGACTTAGACATATACTCCGGCGAGAGCTACTCAGTCCTATTAACCACAAACCAAGACCCTTCCAATAACTACTGGCTTTCGATAGGTGTAAGAGGAAGGCTTCCTCAAACCCCTCAAGGCCTTACCATCCTAAATTACAAACCAAATTCAGCCTCAAAGCTTCCTATTTCTGCACCTCCAATCACTCCTGTATGGAACGATTATAACCACAGCAAAGCCTTTACCAACAAAATTCTTGCTCTCATGGGGACCCCAAAGCCTCCTGTAAACCATGACCGCAGAATCATCCTCCTCAACACTCAAAACAAAATCAATGGATATACCAAGTGGGCACTAAACAATGTGTCCTTAGTATTACCACCTACACCTTACTTGGGCTCCATAAAATATGGTCTTAAAAATGCTTTTGACCAAAAGAACCCACCAGAGAACTTTGATAGCATTAATTATGATGTGACGAAACCACCAGTGAATCCTAACTCAACTTATGGAAATGGGGTTTACATGCTAGGTTTCAATACTACAGTGGACGTGATACTTCAAAATGCCAATGCATTGAATGCCAATGTTAGTGAAATACACCCTTGGCACTTGCATGGTCATGATTTTTGGGTGTTGGGGTATGGTGATGGGAAATTTTCTGCAGAAAATGATGAGAAGAAACTAAACTTGAAGAACCCACCGTTGAGGAACTCTGCAATCATTTTCCCATATGGATGGACAGCTTTAAGGTTTGTGGCTGATAATCCAGGAGTATGGGCCTTCCATTGCCACATTGAACCTCATTTGCATATGGGTATGGGTGTGGTCTTTGCTGAAGGTGTTGATCGTTTGAGTACGATACCTAATGAGGGCCTTACCTGCGGTCTCACTGGAAAGAAGTTCTCGGGCCAGAAGAACTGAGAGTAATACCTTCCTTTTATTCCACCGCAGTTTTGTAATTGTGCACTTTTTATATGCAATGCAACTTACAGTTTATTAGAAGTTAGAACAACTTGTCAAGAATAGTGTAACTCAGTAACATTGCTATTTATGCAATGCAACTTAGAGTTTATTGGAAGTTAGAACTTGTCGAGAATAATGTAACTCAGTAACATTGCTAAGAACTGGTGTTCAAATTTCTCTTCCTTCGCTAATTGTAAGGAAAAAAAATGCAGAGATTTCCTGGAAAGACAATCTTAATGAATAGAGAAAATGAAAATTGAAGGAAATGTGTTTTAAAAAATAATTAGAGGAATAAAGGCCAATTAGGTTTGGTTTATCTTTCGTCAATCAATAAGATTTAAAAATGTACAGAGATTTCTTACAAAGAATTTTTCTAAGAGTTTTTAAGTTGTTCCTAATAACATAAATTAATAAATAAATTACAATTAATAATTTATATAATCATATTCACTAAAATTATATTTACCATAAAATTAGAAAGCAAGTTGAGATATTACCTCACTTCAAAATCATCTCATAATAATATAAAAAAAAATTACCACCAATTTCATAAGTTTAAGGTGGTGGAGTTGAGTGGCGAACCAAGTCACTCTCTTGAGACAATACAATTTTGTTTGCTGCTCTCGAAATACAACAAACCTAACTATCAAGCTATAAATGCTAACAAGTACACCACTTGTAGGATAAGAAGATTTTCTTAACCCAGAAATATAATATAAAGGAGGATATATTTTTCCAAGAGAGGAGAGAAAATTTGATTGAGCAAAGTATTTAGACAAATTTTTCTATCACATAGAAGTGTGAGATGAAACAATTAGAAGATCTCATTATGACCGGACATATAGGCCTTGTATAGACTAGTAAATCCATCCATTTAATATCATGTTTGATTGGAAATTACTATATATAATTTACTTTTCCTTTTAATAGCTTTGATTAATCAATTTAATAGTAAATTGTCATGGTAAGTCATTGTAATACAGCAACAGTAAGCCAATAATTATATAGTTAATAGTTTTTTTTTTAAAGAGTTTCAACTTATAGCGTCCACTCCTAATGATAGTTCTTTATTATCAGACTAAAACACCAATCAGTTTTTGGTGTAGGCGAAAATTAAACTCTAAATCTCTTATACAACTATCAAAGACTTTACTAGTTAAGTTAATTAAAACCCACTATATAGTTAATAGCTAGTTACAAATAACGTATATGAATACCATTTGTTATAATACATGGCATTATCTGACACTAAAAAATCACTTAAATGGATATTTAATCAATAATTAAAATACATTTTATAAAAATAGTCCAACAATCCCCCAATTATTTTTATAAAATTACAGCTAAGTACATATAAGACCTTTTTGGGTTAAGATAGAATACCATGCATAGTGAGGGACTGAGGGTACCAATAGCTTGAACCCTAATTTAGTGTTTTAGCAATATTGTTCCAAATTAAGTCAATAATGGACAATGTCTTGAACTATGACTTTTCATCATACACATAATATTTCAATACTCTATCACGAGTTTTCAAGCCAGCACATTACAGCCTTGTGCTTGATCCCAATTTTCATGAGCAACTTAAATAATTAGCCTTATTCTCAAAGGACGTTGTCTCACTTCCATGCTCACTTAGGTGTGTTTCTCAAGTGTGCTCTCCTAACTTTAACATCCCTCTCATAAGAGCTATAGACCACATTAAGAGTTTTTAATAGAAAATTCATCTTATATAACGTTACAAGATACATGCACTTACACCATAGGGAGGGACAATAGTACTTCTACTCAAAAATAAATTTAATTAGTGCATTTTATTCAAACTACTCTATTATTAGTTCTTTCCTTTGAACCTAGCTTTTGTGACGTCCAGGCCCTAAGTGAGTATCCTCATAGACGGTTTATTTGTCTCATCCCTCTCGATGTTTATCTAAACCTTTGACTAAAGTAAATTTTTTTTTTTTTCTTCTCATACACAACTTGGCAAAAGCTCTAGATTATAGTGGTATTAACAATTCCTAAAAATTTATAATTTTTGTACCACCAAATTTTTTATTTTTTTATTGGCACGCTTTGGTGGATTTAAGATCTTTTATACCTCATACTCAAGAAATTGACAGTAATTTATCTCTTATGATATAAATTTACTTTGAAGTATTAATGAGGTAATATCTTTTAACTTGTTCATTAATTTTATGGTAAATAAAATTTAGTGAAATATCATTATATTAATTATTATTGCATATGTGGGGGGTAAAAACCCAGAGCTACTTAACGGGCCTAGAGTACCGGATTAAGAAGTATTATATTTCCGAGGAGCAATAGTTGGGTGGGGACGGCCCATCTGAAGGCAGGAAGCCCAGAAGTAGAGGGGGAGTACCGTCCGAAGAGGTCATTACTGGTCCGAAGATGTCTCACTCCTCGGCCACAAATAGCCTTGATCAAACAAACGTGTGGAAGGTCCGTATAATCTTCCTAGCGATCCCAATGATGATGATAAGTTCTTGGTAGGTCTGGAGATGATCAGAACGATGTGATATCTAAAGGAAAAGCTGCCACCACCGTATTTAATGCACTGCAACAGCTTTTCTGGCCGCATTTATGTGGAGAAGACCCCTGAACAATGTAACCTTAACTACCGCCACTCACAAAGAACTAAAGTAAGCACATGACGTGACATGTATTAAAGTAGATACGCGGATGAAGAACAGGTGGACGATGAAGATGATGGGAAAGGATGCTATATAAAGAAGAAGGGTCCCTGATAAGAGGGACATGAGAGAGAAAGAAAGAGAAGTTTTACTGTAGCTCTGAATGTTGTAATCACTGTTCACTTAATAAAACATCTCTTCGAACATTCATTCACGGAGTTGTTTAAGCATTATTTCATGTTATCATTACTGCAAGTAACCTAGCCAACCATTGTTTACTTCATAACCAGCCCAGCTCTTTTGTCCACTCTCTACAAATTCATTGTCCTGAGTTCGTTGGGCCTTTAACCCATATCTTTTGGGCTTGGTAACAAAAACAGACCCTACAGCATAAATTATGAATTGTAATTTATATATAAATTTATGTTGTTAGGAACAAAAAAATTTGGTCAAAAACAATAACAAAAACTTTGAAAAGATGACTTGCTGAAATAAAAATTAAAAGTAGAATTGATCAAAGACATACTGTGTGGATGATGGAACCAATGAATCACAACTCATAGTCAACGATGGATGGTGGCAATGGAGTTTACAAAGAAAAAAAAAATTTTGGGTATAATTTTGAGAAACATATTACAAAGAAAGATAAAAGCTGCATTACCTGCACAGGGCCTATAATTTCTGTGATTGAGAAAAGCATACGAGTCATTTATAATAGATTGAGACACGACTAAAAAGTCAAACAAGTTTCATAATGGGAAAGATGAGTCCAAATCTTGTGTCCCATTTTGTTTGTTCCACTCTATACTTCACCAATAAACACACGCCACATGTCTATCTATTTAATTAAATTTGACTTTTTTATTTTAATTATCTAAAATAAAATAACACCTCACACGGGCCATCACCACCCACCATCAACCTTTGCCAGCACCGTCCTCCGGCCTCCGTCCTCCGTCCGCCTACTGCCGACCTCTGTCGTCGTCAGCATCGCTGGCCATGACCAACCCACCTATTAAATTAAATCCAACCCCATCCCCACTGTTGCCTTCAAACCGACCAACTAGAATCTCATGTTTCAAACCTAAGCCAATATCATCAAATCCTAATAACCAAACTCCAAAGAGAAACTCAATCATTGAATCAACCAAAGACAACAAAACAAATCAAAGAGAACTAACACAAAATGGGTTCGGTAATAGTATAAAAATCAGGAAATAAAAGAGAAATAAAAGAGAATGAAAATGAAAATTAAAGAGCAAAAACAGAAAAGTAGTCCAGGAGACTAGGAAGAGGAAAAAAAAAATGAGAATGAGGAATGGGTTTGAAACATGGGTTTTAGCTATGGTGATAAAACATGGGTTGGAAACATGGGTTTCAGCTATAGCGATTAGTGGGTTTGAGATTGACGGTGCAGACCGGAGATGATGTTTGGCAGTAACCAGAGATGTTGGTGGCGCCGCCGACTGGTACCAATGAAGGTTAATGGTGGTGGTGGTGGGTTGAAGGTGATGATATTGGCTTGGGTTTGAACTTTGAAACATGGGTTTCACCTAGTTGATGGGTTTGAAAGGAACAGTAAGGCTGGGGTTGGATTTAATTAAATAGGTAGGTTGGCCGTGGTCGGCGATGCTGCCGACGTCAGAAGCCGGCAGTAGGCGGACGACGGCCAGATGGATGAGGACGATGCCGGCGAAGGTTGATGGTGGGTGGTGATGGCCGGTGTGGTGTTTTTTTATTTTAGATAATTAAAATATATAAAAATAAAAAATAAAAAAAAAGTCAAATTTAATTAAATAGGTGGACACGTGGTGTGTGTTTATTGGCGGAGTATAGAGTAGAACAGAGAAAATGGGACAAAAGATTGGGACTCGAGAAAGATGAGGTGGAAATTGCAATAAAAAAGGCGACAAAGATAGTCAATCTTCCTCCCATGCATTGCCCCTCTTTAGGGGTTGACATTGAAACTTGAAGCGTTCACTTTTGGTCTCTACATTTCGATCAAAAACTTTTTTAACCTTTTTAATTTTTACCTTATCTTATGAAATCGGTTAATTTCCTTTATAAATTTGAGAATACAGAGTGTGTCTTCTTGGGTTTCTTCTTGTAGTTTCTCAGCATCCATACAAGAAAAATGGAGGAAGAAAAATCTATAGAGAAAAAAAAAATACCCCACACAAGTGAGATACTGTTTATTTGACAGAACCCTATTGAATTCACTTTAATCCAAACTTTGGGCAAATGTAATAACTAAAAATTTGTAAATCAAATTTATATATATCTAAAAGCTGAAGGGTAACAATTATTGTTGCAACGATTCTGGTGAGTCACATCAGTAGCCACATCATCCACCCATTTCCAACATTCTCTCTCTTATTCTTTTTTTTTATTAATTTACAAACTTATTGTTATACTTTCTCAAACTTTTCTCATTCCTTTTACCTTTTCATTTCCCCACTACTATCTATCTTAATATCACTTTTCCTCTATCCATTTATTTTCCTTTATTTTTATTTTTATTTTTTCCTTATTTCCCTCCTCTCACTATAAATTTACAATTCTCTCTCTCTCTCTCTCTCTCTCTCATTCTATACATACTTTTCTCACACACAAAAGGTTATTTGTCTCTCTCTTTGTCAAAAAAAATTCTCCATATTTTGGTGGATTTTTTTTTCTTACATCTCTACTTTAGGTTGATGAATTTTTGAATTATTTGGAACTCTATTTTGGGTTGATGATTAAGTTGTTATCTTTTTTCTTCTCTTTGATTTCATAGATGTTATCCTATTGCATTATAAAATAGTATATAAGAATATAATGTTATTTTATTATATAACTTTACACGAGTTGGATAATTTGGTGTTTATTACTATATTTTTTATTTTTACTTTTTTTTCTTCTCATATTATTTTCTATAAACTTTTTATTATTCTCTCTCACATTCGTTATTGAAAAAGTGGATACTCTCTCTCTCTCTCTCTCTCATTTTTGTTTTGATTTTTGTTTGAGTTAATACTTTATTATTTTGGAATTTTTTGTAATAAAAAAAGAAGATTATTTTGGAAGTAAGAATTTGAGTTTATATCAAAACACAATCTTAGCTATCCTAATTACAGATCGGCATTCTATCCATTTTGGTCTATTTCGGTCTACTTCCTTAATTAGATCCAATTCGATATATTTCAGTCCACTTCAGTCCAATTAGGTTTATTCGGTCAATTCAAACTATTCAGTCCAATTCGGTCTATTCGGTCTACTTCGATCTATTTAGTCTACTTCGGTCAATTCAGTCATGTTCAATCCACTTCAGTCCATTTTGTCCATTTGGTTAATTTCAGGTCATTTCGGTCCAATTTGGTATATCTACTTAAGAATGGGAAAATACAAGTTTGGGTTGAGAGGCTATTAATTATTTGAGTAATATCACTTGTAATTAAATAATAAGTTTTGGTTATCATAATAATCTCCTTAAAAGAGTGTGAATTTGAATAATAAATTTGAAACTTAAAAATTTTAATTCAGCCAAAAGAAATTAGAAAAATATTGACCATTTCAAAAAAGAATAGGACAAGACTTAGTTGATGTACCTTAGGTTCCCCCTCTTAAGATTCTACCATATGAATATTTTCTCATGAGATAGAAATGTATTTTTTAGTGAAGTAACCACATGTCTGAATCTTAAGAAGGAAACCTAAAGAGCAACACCTAAGACACTGTACTTAAGTTTTGTCCAAAAGAATAATATCAATCAAAAGAATATTGTTTATTTGACATTGAAGTTTAGCCAAAAACAAAAAAAACAAAAAGAGAAGTGTTTACAAAGAGTGGTTTCTATTTTTATTTTGGCAAGTCATCCTGCATCCCTTCACTTCTACTCACTTGAATTCTGATACTTGGTCGACTCAGTTGTTGTTTGGTTGCTCTTTCAGACTCCTCAATTGGTGGCAGCTTATATAGTTGTTGGTGCGTCAATGAGAAAAGAAAAAATTGCAGGTCTTAAAAGAGCTTTTTTTTTTTTGTTTGTTTGGTTGACTCCATGTAAAAGCAGGGGCACCGGCTGCTTAGCTCGTCTATGAGGCCGAGTATTTGTATCTCTAGGTTGTCATCACTAATGCCATGCATCCGAAAAACGGATAGAAACATAGCCAAGTAGCCATTGCAGAGTCATTATCTGGCACTATATCTTGAACCTGTACCTACTTTTTTTTATTGGTAATTACACATGCATCCAATAGGTTATATAATCACACCACCTCATCCTCCACCTTACTCTTACAAAGCGAGCAAGTGCCATATATGTAAGAAAATTACTCTTAAACCTGTACCTGCTTACTCTTTAAAGAACTATCTTACAAAGTGAGCAAATCCTGTTTAAGTTAGAAAATGTTGATTCTAAAACTTGTACCTAGTTACTCTTGAAAGAACTCTCTTACAAAGTGAGCAATGCCATTTAAATTAGAACGCATTTACTCTTGAACCTGTATCTACTTACTCTTTAAAGAACTCTCTCGCAGAGTGAGCAATGCCATTTAAGTTGGAACTCATTGACTCTTAAACCTATACCTACTTGCTCTTCAAAGATTATTTTGGGAACTTTAGAAGGAGATTCTAGCTAAACTCCTCTTATACCCTTCTAATTCTAGTGCTTAATATAAAAAATATGTCCCATGAAAAAGCAGAATAGAGAGGCTCCAATATAGGCACTTATGTCTAGGGTAGGCCAGAAGGACTTGGGTAAATGAGAAACAGAAGAATAGGAAATTCCTCTTCATTTTCCATAGAGAAATATATAACCAATACATGATCTCTTTTGACTCAATTATGCAAAACTGTGTTTAATATATCACAAACTTTTAACAATGTTGAATATTGTTCTTATGAAGATTTTAAGGATTACGTGATTCAATATGCATTCAGAAAGGAAAAAAGAAAAAGAAAAAGAAATGAGGACATAGCATTTACATTATCGAAATTTGATGGATGTAGCAAGCAGGTGTGCACATGTCGGAGGTTTAGGTGTGATGAAAAAACACCTTGTAGAATCAACTCAGCCCTCTCCTCTCCATCTTTCACAATTTGTTAGATTCTTCTTATATTGTCTACTCAAGGTTTCTTTGATGCAGACTCAGCTTGTAGATGCTCACTACTTGATTGAATCTAGACAGAAAAAGAAATTGTTTTCAAAGTTCCACACCCTAAAGCAATTTTCAAAATCCAAAACTAGTGAGAAGCTTTTGGAAGAAAAATTATGCATTAGAGGGTTATCACCTTATTGAACTTTTCCCTTACCAACCTAACCGTTTGATTCATTGATTGAGATACAAGATAATCCTGAAATTAATTACAAGATAGAGGCACAAATGTCAGCTCCATGCCATATAAAACAGGTCACTTCTACAGCTTTCCACAAAAAGATCCAAATTTAACTTAATGTGTTGCTAGTAACCTGGAAGCCATATATACCATCCAATATATGATGCACAAAATATTCTGTGCTATAACAGTTACTAGATTTATAAAAAAATAAATAAAAGATTAGTTCAAGGATGGTAAACCTCAAACATAAATTAAATAGTCACCCAAATGTAAGTCCCTAACTGACTAAGAAGGAGATAGCAGAGAATGGAGGTTTCTATGAGGCTGTGACACTGCATAAGGAATCTTAAAACATTCCATTTCAAGTAGGATTTATTTTAAATGAAGTTGCAATGGTGAAAGGCAATTCCTCACTTCAAAAATACAACTTAAAGAGGGAGACTTAGTAACAGAATGAACGTGTTGCAAAACCTTGTCAGAGGAAACTTGTGTGATTGGAGGTTTATTAACTAACTCCCTAGAGCTNAAAAAAAAAAAAAAAAAAAACCACATCTACCTATCAAGAGCGTCAATCCCAGCAAACAAAGAATGGAGAGCATGTCGGAAATTGTCAACCGAATGTTAGATATTACCAAGGACATGTCCAAAAGCATAGCAAGGATGGAAGCAAAGATGCAAGATTCTTGGGATCAAATGATAGAGGTCTTAGATAAACAATCCAATGTTCTTTTGGAACTCAAAGAACAATCAAAAGATCAAGGATCCCATGAAATTTCGGAGAATCAAAGTGATGTACTCTAAGCATCACCAACAATTCAAGAAAGTAATATGTTGGGGGGTGCACTTTCTACAAAAAATGAGTTTGAAGATCAAAGATTCAATGAAGTGGAAAATGTTGATCAAAGGGATCTTTTCATGAATTCAAAAGAGTCGATCTCAATCCCACACACTGAATTTGCCATTCCTGATGAGTTCAAGGGTATGAGAAGCAAGATATTTTTGTTTCTAGTGCTCACAAAAATGGTTAAAGAATTTGTGCAAGTCTCCATGGTCATAATTTTCCTTCAACACTTCAAAATATGAGGCCGAGTATTCTCCAATCAATGTGAGCAAGGGTTAATTTCTATGTTGTAGAATCTTGAGGACAAGATCATCTGAAGGGGAAGCGAATGTTGTGTCCCAAGGCCAAATGGCAAATAATTCTGAAGTAGTTGAAGAAGTTTGAATTTGAATAGAATTCTAATAAAATTATGCAATAGGTTAGGATGAGGATTAGGATTTAATTTCAATTTGTATTTACATTTAAGTAGGAGTTGGCTACACTATCTTTTATTTCTCAATTCACAACAGCCACATATAACAAAATTGCATAGAACTCGACTTTGGTGAAATAGAGTTTTACTTTGAATTTGAATTTGATTTTGAGAAAGTTGAGTTCCAAAAAGATGATACATAAGTAAATAAGTTGCAATAGAAACTTTTAATTTAACAAAATAATCTTCAAAAAACGAATATTTAGCACAAAATAAAAACTCCTGTTATGGAGGTTTGGTTTTTGGTGGCTAACTTTTTATTGGTGTTCGATTTGAGTTTTTGCTTCGTCGTGTTATGGTGGTTGATTTGGGTTTTCACTGTCTGTTTTGAGGAGGTTGATTAAGGGTTTTTGTTGGTTGACAAGTGATGGTCAATTTCAATTTTTGCCAAATAGATGGTGATTGAAAGAGTGTAAGCTGAGTATATAGTAATTAAATTATTTAATTGAATAAATAAATTATTATTTAAAAAATTAGTTATTATTTGATAGAAATCCATTCTATAAGGACACCATATAAACCACTTCGAGAATCCAATTCTGTAGGAATTTTATTATTAGAATTAGGTACAGCCCCCTACTTAAAAAACCTTCACACAATTAGACTTTGTATTGTAACCTTAATAACTCACTTGTCTTGTCATAATAGTAACTCTAGAACCTCTAGATTCCTTTTATGGGAGTTTCCTCCATGAACGAATCGTGTTTGCAACTCAGAACTTCGGAGCTTAGTAACAACAACCCATTGTTGGAGAAATGAACTTTGGGTTTGAAGAATGGTTTAAGTACAAGGTATATCAAGATCACAATATTTTTTTTACTAAATATGATCAAAGCACAAAGATGAATTTTCTCTATTTAAGCTCAACGATAATGTTTTCTAGATTGACTTGGTATGGCTATGAGAATGGCAACCTTCTCTGAAGCTTTTCTCTCTTCGTTTGTGTTTCAATCAAGCAAGTTTGAGTTTCGCTAGGGTAAAAAATATGTTCTTCAAATTCTCTACAATAGCATCTTGACACAAGTTTGTTATTGCACGGAATTAGCTTAAAACTAACAACTATTTATCAAAAGAATGTATCATTTTCAAAAGAGAGATGCTACGTCTACAACAATTTTACAACATTTTTACAACAAATCATAGGTGGTTAGTTATTATTGGTTCAAATTTGAAACTAATAGTAAGATTACTTTTTTGCCCCAATAATAATAACCAGTAACAACCTGCCACTTAGGATTAGTACCCGTGTCCGTGCTTCCTAGTTTAATGTATCTATTAACAAGTCAAACCATTCACTAGCATGCTCCAAATTTCTAACTGGGTTTTACTTATTTAATCACCTGGCATTGTTGACCAAACGAAATTTGATCCAGAATACATCAGTGAAAGGCTCACAGTCCTCTGCATCCATTGGTTTACACCTAAAGATAAAAAGTAACACAAACAAAAACAATATAAATACTTAGAAGGGCAAAAACAAAGATTTTAATCTGTGAAAATAATGAACAATGTGTCACAATTTGGTTTTCTTCTTGAATTACCAACTGAATCATTCTTAATTTCTGTAAATTTGATTTTTTTTTTTTTTTTTAATTGTTGAACTTACTCTTCAACATCTCCATAGGAGGAGAACAATTGAACAAGTCATCCCCACAACCTAATGCTAGAACGTTCCTCACAATCAGATACCTACCTTAGTTAAATATGAAAAAAAAAAAAAAAAAAGTTATTGAAGTTATTATATCACTCCCAAATAAGAAAACACAAGAGAGAGAGACCTGGATTCGTCACAAACTGTATAGACGCAAACTGCCGGAGGCTCGTCTTTGTATGGAGCCATTGTTTGCTTTCTTTGTTTCTACAGTATAATGGACTCTTTAAAGGCCATTTGGTAATATTGTTCTAATAACGTTATTTAAGTGTTGTGAACGTATAGGTAAAAAAGTGTTATGAAAATATGTGTTGTGTTGTTTAAACAATGAAAACTGTCGTTCAAACAACATTGCCAAACAACCTAGAGTCTAGGCCTCCCAAACGGTTTGATATTTTATATTACAGGATGAAAGGCAATATTGTAGATGGCAAAGTTGGGCCAATTACATCTGACCCATTGGACCTTTGGCAATGCATTAGTTCAAATGGGCTTAATCAAATGGGCCCTAGAAGTGGATGGATTTTCCACGATTTGGTTAACAAGAGAAAAGGGAGAGACAAATACTAAAATCAATTTCTTTGAATAGGAGAGAAAAGTGGGAAAAATAAAAATTTGGTGATAGGAAACTGTCTTTTAATTTTTTTTTTTTAAAGCTTATATCCAACTTTTTAAAATTTCACTTTTGAAGGTACAATTATAATTGTATGGCACCGGACCTCCAGGGCCATTTGGGCCTTGGACCCTAGCTCTATGTATGGCCCATGGTCCTGACAACCCTATCAGAAACTGGGCTTGAGGCCCACTGGGGTCATGGATACGGACCTTATGTCATCGTGTTCGACCCAGAACCCGTTAGGCAGGTCATATATGCTCATTGGTTCATAGCCAAGAGGTCGCCCGGCAAATCTCGTCTCCGACGAGTGTGACTGCTCGGGAAGGCCATATCCCGTATGCCCGGTGACGTCTTGAGAAATATCGCTGCCAAACATCACTTCCTGAGGTAGGAACCAGTTTCAATGCCACTCTCACCACACCCCACTCCCAACTAAACACCTACTTAGCGATAACAACATTGGACCTCCTCTTCCACTAGCCATAAGAGTAATCATGATTCTTCCACTAATTTTGGGTTATAAATGTGAGAAACTAAAGAAAGGAAGGGGGTTGGTTGCTAAAAGGTTCTGGAGGAAGCTTAGAGTTGAGAGCAATAAAGTCATAGGAGTGAAAGGGAAGGAGTATAAAGGTTGGGGAGATATTGTTGGGTCTCTAAACTAGAATCACCCAAAGTAGGAAATTCAAAGCTCACATTACAAATAGATTGTGAGCCCAAGATCAAGTCAGCCCATTAAGCTCGTTTTGGGTGAAGTCGTGATACTGGCCGAGATAAACCTATGCAATGCACAGGTCAAAGAATTTGCTCCCGCCCAGAACGATGGGTTAATGGTGGAGCATTTGGATTTGTTAGAAGAGTATCGAGAAGCGGCGACCATGCGGCTAGCCGAGTATCAACAGAAACTTGCCCAGCACTATAACCGAGATGTGAAAGCAAGGGAATTCAATGCTGGGAACCTGGTGCTATGAAAAGCAGTAGGGAACGCATGAGATACGAATGTTGGGAAACTAGCCCCTATCTAGGAAGGGCCTTACAGGGTTACTGCTATCGCGGGAGCAAGAGCAAGAGCAAGAGCATAGCATATTACTTGGAGGATCTAGATGAAAGACCACTTCCCCGGCCATTAAATGTCCACAACTTGAAGAAGTTCTACCACTGATCAATTGTACACGGGGGCGTAAATTGAATGAAACATTGTATATATGCTTTATCAACTAATATTAAGATAATGTTTATCCATGTAGGTGCATTTAATCCCATTATTGTTGATTTATTAGCACCAGCCAACGAATACGAAAAAAGTTAAGGAGACTAGGGCAACGTGTTTTATGCTAAGGACAGAAACTTGTCCCCAGTTCGATTCCTATCACTGGACAGGTGGAAACCTTAATCCAAATTACATAAGGACATAAACCTATCCCTGGTTCGATTCTCATCACCAGGCATGTGAAAACCTTAATTAAAACTCTCTAAGGACCGAAACCTGTCCCCAATTCGATTCCCATCACTGGAAAGGTATAAACATTAATATAAATTACATAAGGATAGAAACCTGTCCCCAGTTCTATTCTCATCATTGGGCAGGTGGAAACCTTAATTAAAACTCTTTAAGGACCGAAATCTGTCCTCGGTTCGATTTCCATCACCGGACAGGTGGAAACCATAATCTAAATTACATAAGGACAGAAACCTATCCCTGGTTCGATTCTCATCACCGAGCAGGTGGTAACCTTAATTAAAACTCTCTAAGGGCAAAAAACTGTCCTCAATTCGATTCTCACAACTGGGCAAGTTGAAACCTTAATTAAGACTCTCTAAGGACCGAAACCTGTCCCCAGCTCGATTCCCATCACCGAACAGGTGAAAACCTTAATCTAAATTACATAAGGACAGAAATATGTCCCCGGTTCAATTCTCATTACCAGGCAGGTTGAGACTTTAATTAAAAATCTCCAAGGATAAAAACCTGTCCCCATCCGATTCTCATCGCCGAACAAATGGAAACCTTATATTAAATTCTCTAAGAACCTGTCCCCAGCTCAATTTTCATCTCTGGGTAGGTGAGGGCCCTACACTAAGTGTTCCTAACAATGCTCTAGCAAAACTCCTCTCAGTGGAAGGCTTCATGCCCGGGAATTATTTCGGGCCCATCCTAAGCCGCTACAAATTTACAAATGTACCTGTCCCTATGCAAAGTCGAGGAAGCATCATGACTAAATCACCCAGCCAGAAGGCAAAAATGATCACTTGGATGTGCTAAAACAAAGCCTAACAATTTTAAGACAATCATTCACAGAGTGCTTAGTCTCTAAAGCCGAGAAACAAAATAGTTAAAGCAAACAGAAGCAAATAAAATCAAACCATTGTTCGGTCACCACAGTCTGATGATCGTAGGAAAATAAGTCCGAAAATAAATGAAATTGAAGTTAAAGCCAATTGTTCCGTCACCACAGTTTGGTGACCGTGGGCAAACCACAAAAGAAAAAAAATTGAAGGAAAAGCAAACATGGATAAAACGGCTAGTTAAAAGTAAATATTAAACAACTAGATTTGTAGGCGGGGGTTGGGTTGCTTCATCGGCTAGCTGACTGAGGATGTCCTCGGTCGGTGGCTGCTAGGCTTATTCATTATTTGCAGCATAGAGGTTGCCGAAAACCTCAAGATCAATGTGGGCATCAATCACTTGGACCAGCTTCCTCATGTTGGTGGTCTCTTCCTCGTCCGCAGCATCGGCCTGACTTTGGGCGAGAGGTGTAAGAGCCAGGTAGGGGATTTGATCTGGGTTTCTTAAAGAGGAGACCTCGACTACTCCTATCACCTGGAGGGCCACCAACCATCCCCCCCGAACCCATGAAGCAGTGCCTGATGGACAACAGGCTCCGTAAATTTCTCAGCATCTGCGAAGCCCTCGTCATACCATTTGTTTTCGCAAGCTTCAAGGGCCGCTTTTAAGTCAGCTATTTGATTGGCCTAGGCCAAATTAAGGCCGGCTGCCTCTACTAATTTAAGCTTGACACCCTCCAGCTGGCCTTCCGCCTCGGCCAATTTCTCCTCTGCCAATAACCGAGCTTCCTCCGAGGATTGAGCCTTCTTCTCTGTAGCCTCAGTAGCCTTGGCCTTTTCCTTTGCTATGGCGTTGGCAACGTCCTTCAACGCTTTCTCCCGATCAGCATCTTCGGCGAGCTCCTTTAATCTCTCACCGAGGACATGAGTCATCTACACGGACTGGTAACACAAAGACGAGTGTAAGGGTAGAAGAATGATTCATGTATTAAAATAAACGAAAAAGGAAGGAGAGAGAACTCACCGCCACGGTGTGCCATTATAACTGTCGTACCAACGAATCCTCGTCCCCCTCAATGAAAAAGTGAACATTCTCGGGCAGCAGTAAGTCGTGCACTAAGTTTTGGGCCACCCTTCCCCTTTTGCCCTTATCTCATACCTTTACACTGGCTGTGGCTGGCAGAGGCCCTGCGCTGAACTTAAAAGTAGGCTGCCAATGAACCACATGCTGGGAGGAAAACGCTACATTAGCACCGACTTGGGCGGTAGGCTGAGATTCAGCCACCGGCTCCCGGATCATGATCCCGCTGGTCGGCCGAATCGGGGTCTTGGAAGGGGCATTGCTAGGGAACTTGGGTGGTTGATCGTCAAGGCCCTGCTTCTTTTTCGCGCAGTTGGAAGAGGGGGGAGGAGGAGTTTGGCCCTTGCCCTGAGGATGTTGAGACTCAGCAGGAGGATGAGTGTCGTGCAAGAATTGTTCAACCATCATTTTTCGCCTTGTCACCATTTTGGCATCTAGTCTGACCTCAGTTGTTTCTTGCTCGGTTGGAGGGGCGAGATCTATAGGTTCTTCAATGGGAACATGTTCCTTGCAACTTTGAGAGACACGCTCAGCAGACTCATGTCTGATCGGAGTAAGGTCTTCCGTGGTTATGTAGCATGGACCGATGTCACGGGCTTCGCCGAAGGTCAGTTTGGGGGGGAGGGGGGGGAGGAAGTTCACGTGCCGCACGTCTATGTAAGACAGCAAAGGGTTGTCTAATAATAGGTCTTGGCTGAAAGGTTGCCAAGTCTTGTAAACGAGGTCGCAACCGAGTATGAGATGCGATGTCTGGAGCTGCCCGTCGGTATGAACAAATATCTCGGACCTAAGTACAAAATTCAAGTCCCTAACGTGCACCACTCTAAGGTCCGAAACAAATCCTTTGTCATCTGCAACAAAGGAACAGAGTGAGTTAGTGCCCGGGTAGGTAAAACAATCGTAAGTAAAGAAAAAAGAAAAAAGAAAAAGGGAAATAGATAGGTAGGCAATACGAACCAACTTCGCGCGGTGAGAGTGGGCAGGGGAGTTCATTGGCAAACCAATTGCCACTCACCCTGACAAACTCCCCGACTGAGTTTCTGTTAGAATCGGGCAGGCATGAAATTAGCAGTACTCTAAAATCTCTAACTTTTAAGTAATAATTGGTCTTTTTATTTCCACACAGGCTGTACATGAAATTTATATCGTGGTGGTTCAACTATAAACCATATATCTGGTTCAACCTATTAACACGACTAACTACCCGGTAAAAATTGGGAGGAAGCTGGTCAGGGCACAAGCCATAAAACCTAAGGGTATTAAGTAGGAGTGGGTTCACGGGAAACCTAACCCCACCCTCCAAAATTGCCATCAAGGGGAAGAAAACGGTACTTGACCCAAAGCGTCTGTGGAGAGCGATTTCGCTCTCATGGCAGTATGCCACATTCACATCCTCAAGGATGTTGAATGTTTGCCTAAAGGTGGCTAGGGACACCTTAGTGTTTAAAAGGTGAGCAAAACCCATCCTAAACTCTAAAATTGAAGGAAGAAACTAAAACAAGAGAGAGAGGTAGAGGAACTTACTTTGGGCTCTAGAAAAGAAAGGTACTCTGGGCTGAAGGATGAACGCACGAAGAGGTATGCAAGGCAGGAAGGAAATTTAGAGGGCAAAGAATGTAAAAGTGAAAGAGTGATCTAGAATGAGCGATTTATAGGAGCCAAAAGGGAGAGAATAAATGCCACTTATTAAATGAGGAACGGGAAACTCTATGAATCCCACCATAACTGCCACACGTGCGCCGTATCAGTTCACAAACCGTCAGGTAATGATGACGGCTAAACCAACCGTCAAATACAACGTGCCTTTTGAGGGCACATTAATGGGCCTCTCAACCGTCCAATACCAACTCATCGAGCTTCCAGGATGGCTACTATCTCTTGGGTTCCTTGATTTGTCTTTGGGCGCTGAGCATGAATCAAGAGGGGGCTAATGTACGGCACCGGACCTCCAGGGCCATTTGGGCCTTGGACCCCAGCTCTACTGTCACACCCCAAACCCCAAAGGGTCCAAGGCATGAAAAAGACATCTCAAGAACCTGTAAATTTTCCTTTTTGACAATTTAATCCACAAAAATCATATCAAGTACTAACATCAAGAATTATCATAACAATTCCATTAAATATACTCTCAAATTAAGTCAGAGCTCTATAACACATTTACGAACAATAACTAAAAATCATGTGCCTCCACATTTACAAAACTTTGATGATTTAAACAGAAAGCCCCAAAGCTCTCTAAAATATGCATTCCCAACAAAACTCTTGGGCTAACAAGCCTCAAGAGCCCAACTTCTAATAAAATTAACTACTGCAAGCTCCCTTAAAAACAACTAGATCGAATTACCAACATGTAAGTCACCTAATTCAACATAAAACTCCAATCACTACCGATAAGGCAAGCTCCTTCCCATGATATAGCTAATTAATCTGTAAGACTGTGAAATATTGGAATGAGCTAAAGCCCAGTAAGTAGCATAATTAATGGGGGTGGGGGAAATGCAAGTTTCATCTTCAATAATAATAATATGACAAGAATGGTTTAATAACCAAACACAAAGTTTCTCAAAATAAATACCTTGAAACTATATACTATAATCTGTGAGCATCAAAAATATAATTTTTCAAGCCATAATATCTAACATATGGTAATTTATCTCAAATATACCACGCTACCACATAGACTGGTCAGGAGATCCACCCATTCACAACTGGCATGATATTGTCCTCTCTGGTATGCAGACTCTTGGCTCGATGGACAGCAGCCTCACCCATACCCTCAAGGTTTTTCTCTCCCCCCATGGGTAGCAGAGAGAGCGCGTCAAATATGACCTCTCTTGCATGTGGTCTTTTGGCCCCATGGGCAGCAGCCTCACCCACACATAATCAAGGAATCCTCTTCCCCCCCATGGATAGCAGGGAAGAACACGTCATCCAAAGTGAAAAGACACTGACCTGGATTTGATTCCAATGTCACAAAGACCACGAAAACCAAATCGGGTGATCACCGGGAAATCACATATGGCATGGTGTCAAAACCACATAAAGCTCACAAGTATACATTTTCTTGAAATACATAGTTCATATCCAGGTAGTTACAGAAAACCTTAAATAATCTAACTTCTACAAAGTTTGTAAGGTTTTCAACTTCATTTTTGTCAAAAGGATTTTCTATCAATTTCCCAAGTACTAAGACAAGATAAGCATCTTAAATTTTCCAATACACCATAAAATCCAAGATTTTATTATCAAGATTAAATAAAAGATGCTCATTTATCCATATCAACAAATTCATGCATTTCCCCAAATGCGATACCAAATATGATGCATTTTCATATATATAATCATATATATATATATATATATATTAAGGTTACAACACAATAGTTTTTAGGAAAGTATAATTTCTATAGGTAGTTTCCAAAAGTGTGTCTAACCCAAAAACATTTATATAACATGGTTATTTTTTCAAAATTCCATTAAAAAGTTACTTACCTTGCAACCGCAAAATCCTAATTCTCCAAGCTCCAAGGAGATTAGCTAGAACCTAAACAATATCAAGCAAACTTATCACAATAAGTATAGAGCTTGAAACTGCATCTAGCCACAATTTAGGAATTGCCAAATAATCACTTAATTAGGCAAGCCTAATATTTAACCTCATCAAAAATAATATATTCCACTTCCAAAGTTTCTCAACAAATAGATTCACGAGGCATAAACTCCAATTTATAAAGTTAACCCATTTAATATCATCTCCAACATTATGACTAGCTTCCATAAAATTTATACTACATCATTAAGAGACCCATGAAAGCAAAATCAATATATCCTCCAAGATAAGAAATTTAGAACTTCAACTAACTCCAAATAAACCCAATGGCAATTGAAAAATTAAATTTACCAACCATCACATGTTATAACTTAAAACTCCTAAATTTTTCCACCATACATAAACCTTTAGTAGTCATCACTAGCACAAAATATATACCCACTCATCAACTAGTTCCACCAATACAAAACCCATACATAAGAACACATAAATATCACTTCCAATGCTCATAAATCACATGGGTATCATTATTAAAGCTTAGATAAAAATTAACCTCAAGCAAAAGTGCAAAATCCACCAAAAAGATGAGAAATTTTTACCTCAAAAAAAAAGATGTAAAGGTGTTTATGAGTTCTCAACAATTTTCCGGTGATCTTGCCGGAAAAATGATGGTGGAAATGGTGGTGGTGTGGAAGTGCCGGTGGAGAGGATGAGAGTAGAGAGGAGCGTATGAGAGAAAACCAAAAAAAAAAAAAAAAAAAGAAAGAAAAGCAAAGAGTGAGCCAGCCAAAGAAGAGATAAGAGGGAGTGGGTAGTGGGGTTAGGTGGGGCTTTGGCATGTGGGAACCCAAAAAAATCTGACCTTACTATCTTTTTTTGTTTAAACAAACGGGACGTTGCATCTACAGTACGACCGTGGTCCTGACATCCTTGTCAGAAACTAGCCTTAAGGCCCACTGGGGTCATGGACACGGACCTTATGTCATCATGTTCGACCCAGAACCCATTTGGCAGGTCATATATGCTCATTAGTTCCTAGCCAAGAGGTCGCCTAGCAAATCTCATCTCTGACGAGTGTGACTGCTCGGGAAGGCCATATCCCGTATGCCCGGTGACGTCTTGAGAAATACTGCTGCTGAACATCACTCCCTGAGGTGGGAACCAATTCCAATGCCACTCTCACCACACCCCACTCCCAACTAAACACCCACTTAGCGATAACAATATTGGACCTCCTCTCCCACTAGCCATAAGAGTAATCATGATTCTTCCACTAATTTTAGGCTATAAATATGAGAAACTAAAGAAAGGAAGGAGGTTGGTTGCTAAAAGGTTTTGGAGGAAGTTTAGAGTTGAGAGCAATAGTCATAGGAGTGAAAGGGAAGGAGTATAAAGGTTGGGGAGACATTGTTGGGTCTCTAAGCTAGAATCACCCAAAGTAGGAAATCCAAAACCCACATTACAAATAGATTGTGAGCCCAAGATCAAGTCAGTCCGTTAAGCTCGTTTTAGGTGCGCACAATAATTTAGCCTACTTTCAACAAAATCAATTTGCAAAAATTCAAATAAACTAATAGCAAATGAACGCTTAGAAGAAGAAAAAAAAAACCACATTTTAGCTAATCAAACCCAAAATATATTCACATCAGGCCATGCAAAACTGTGTACAAATACATGGTTGTTACAATAATCGTGTAAATTTATACTAACACTATTCATTTTGTTTTTTATTCTTTTTTTATGTATCTAGAGAATAAAGAAAAATGATGGATTTTGGTTGTTGTGTGTAAAGAAAGAGAAAAAATTAAAAATATTCAAAAAAAATTAATGAAAGATAGTATAAAATAGAGAAAATCTTATGTGAAGTGTTTTGAAAAGTGATTATGTAAAAGAAAAAAAAAAAGGTTCTTATGGTAAAATAGACATGAATTTTTGCACAAACTAATACGAATACTCGAAATTTTGAAAAATATTACTAATAAATTTTGGTAAGATGGCCTAGCCTTTGTTGTGCCTTTAACTTTGAGAATGTTAAAGGCACACTTCTAGACAAATTGGTGTTAGATACTTGAGAATAGGAAAATACAAGTTTGGGTTGAGAATTCGTCTTAGTGTGTGTAATTTTTATTTTAATAAATTATTCAAATTCTTCATTCTCTTAAAAGAAATTATTATGATAATCTCTTTTAAAAGTAATGACATTAAAACAAATGAGTAACTACCCTAAATATTAGATTTGTATATTCATAATCTTCATGTTTAGAAAGACTTTCACTTAAATTTAGCCAAACCAAAGTGGACTGAAATGCTACATTAATGTGGCTCAACAAAAATGTAGTAATAATAAATGTTATACTTAAGATTTTAGATATTACAAGTTTGAGATCTTTTTTTTTTTAATAAATTTGTATTTAAAATAGGTGCTCTTAATCCAAACACGTCTTTTTACCCATATGTAAGTGCACAAAAATGGACTAAAGTAGACCGAATTGGATTGAAGAGATTCGAATGGACCAAAGTGGACACAAACGGATCAAATGGAACATAGTGGACTGAATGCACAAAATAGGACCAAATGGGAACAAGGTGGACCAAATTGGACAATATAGGACCGAAGTGGACGGAATAGAACAATGAACCATTGTGAACCGAATAGGACCAAAGTGGATTGAATAGGACCAAATAAGAATGAATGGACAGATTAGGACAAAGTGGACATTATGAACCAAATAAGAACATATAGGACCAAATATGACCAAATTGGACTGAATAGGATCGAAGTGGATAAAATAGGTCCAACGTGGACCGAATAGAACCAAAATAGATAAAATGGACTGAATAAGACCAAAGTAGACCGAATAACCCGAATGAAGTGGACCAAAGTTAACAAAATGGACCGAATAGCATCAATATGGACCGAATAGGAATGAAGTGGACAGAATAGGGCCAATGAGGACCAAATATGACCAAAGTTGACTAAATAGAACCAAAGCAGACCGAATAGGACCGAATAGGAATTTTGAATTTTTTTTTTTTTATTGCATTTTTAGTGTTCATATTTCTAATTTCTAATGTCCACTTTATTTGTATTTTTTTAACTCAAAACTAAAGAATTTAGCCCAAATATATTTTTTTTTTAAACTTCATACTTTTCGACCCAAAAATTAAGGAAAAAAAAATGAATTTTTGAACTAAACTTGAAAAAACAACCTATAAAAAGAATCAATTAAAGACACAATTAATCCAAAATGGACCAATATTGACCGGGTAGACCGAAATAGACTTAATTGAACCAATTAGAAATTGTTTAATTTTAAAAGAGAAAAAAAATTATCTTCAACAAATATTTGAAAAAAATATATATATTATATTACAAAATAATTATTTATTCTCACGTATTACTTGAGTTTACAGCTAGTTAATATAAAACCAAACCACAAACTATTATATATATATATATATATAAAATAAAAATAAAAAATAAAAACCAACCACAAATAGTTATTAACTTTGAAGTGGATCCAAATCTCATTAGGGACAGTTGTCTGCATAGAGTTTTTTTTTTTTTTTTTTTTGGGGGGAGGGGGGGGGGGGGGCAGCGGCGGCTACTAGGCTTATAAATTAAACACCTCAAGAAAAAGAAAAGGATTATAAATTAAATTCTCAAATATCTTATTCTTTAATTTTGACAAATGTCTAAACTACAGCCTTCTTTTTTTCAGTTTTTTTTCCTTTTCCGTTTATGTACAAGTTACAATCCAGAGAAGAGATTCGTGTAGAGAAAAAGCACAGGCACCTCTCCAAGCTTTGCATACAACCCCAAAAATGCATGTATACCCAGGAGCCAAAAAAAAAAACCTTTAAACAAAAGAAAAACTCTGCAGTCAGCAGCCTCAATCAAACATACAATATATGACAACCATCTTTTCTTCATTTCCAAACCAAAAATAGGATGCTAACTCCAACTCCCTAGTCAAGTTGAAAGAATTCTATTCCAAAACTGGGACAGTGATGCTTCAATGCCACTAAGGCATATGATTGGTGCAAGTGCTAGCTAATGTCTCTCTTCTTTCACAGCATTGGCCTTCTCTTTAGCACGAAAGTCCCCCAAGCTACAATATTCTTCCCTGAGTAACCTATC
The DNA here is from genome assembly GCF_002906115.3 of Quercus suber. Classification (NCBI taxonomy): domain Eukaryota; kingdom Viridiplantae; phylum Streptophyta; class Magnoliopsida; order Fagales; family Fagaceae; genus Quercus; species Quercus suber. The sequence continues at coordinate 49,226 of NW_027070333.1, forward strand.
CAATTCTGGATCTCTCTTTAGGGGCTCTTTCCGGTCACGTAGCCCACCGTAATGATGGAATGCCCTGCCACAAACATACACACACGCTCAAATTATAAATACAACAGCTTCTGAGTTTGGGGTCAGAAGAAACTATGGTGCGCATGCTAACGCGTAAATTATTGCATTTTAATTATATAAACACTAAAGAGACTATTACAAATCAGTAATGTCCAGCAGTACCTGTCTCTATTTCTATTTGTGTCCAATACAGCAACTCAATTATGGTAACACAAAACAATAAATTAAACAAGACACAAAAGAGATGAAAAACCCTTTAAAAATGCAGGAAGCTTCAAGCTTCATCTCAAAACTTGTGTCCATAGCCATTGAAGCAAGAAACTTCAGAGATTATACTGCCTAAGAGCATGAGTAGCAGGCTCAACCAAACACCTTTTCAACAAAAATTTGACTAGAGTAACCTAAAACCCTCTTGCATCAGGCTCAACATTTTGTCCAAATAATTTATACACTTACTGAACTACCGTTCATCAACAAAAAAAGTTTATACTGGTTTATCTCTCTCACATAGCAGATCAGATCAGCAGGCAACCTTTCAGAGCCAGATCAGAGACGAGCAGCCCAAGTTAGCCAATGAGCAATGGAGCAACAGTGAACAAAGCTCGGATTTGGAGCTAGCAGCTTGATGTCCTACAGTGGTTGGAGAGAGAGAGAGAGAGAGAGAGAGAGAAAACAATAAATATAGAATTAAATAGATATTTTTATGATATCTGAGGTAGAGAGTATTCGGCCTAATGTAGGTGTATCTGAAAAATGAGGTTGCTAAAATAGAAAAAGTGAATTTTTTGGGATCAATCCAGCTAAAACACCATTGAGCCTGGTGTGAATGCTCAAATGCTGTTACTGCTTTTGAGTTTTTCAAGCAAGGCGCTTTCTTTTTGGGGAGCGGGACTGATTACAAGTAAAGGGGCTGTTAGAAGCTGTGAGGTGTACCAAGTTAAATTTGAACATTGTCAAATGTTAAGAACCTGTCAGAAGCCTTCTTAAGAGTGAAGGGAAATTAGAAAAGGAAGAGAGAATCAAGAGATTTAGAGACTAAGAAAGTGCTTATTTTCATCAATGCCTCTGTCAAGCCATTCCACCTTATATATCACTAAGCTACTCAAGTACACAACACCAAAATATCCTTACAGCTATACTGACAGTTGCTTAATAGCCTCCTTACTTCCTAACAGACTTCTAATTGATCACATGCAGGATGGATAGGCACATGGGCAATTAGCCAAGTTATAGCCAACTTAATTCAGCCATAGCACACATTGGCCACCACATCACAGCCTGCACACGTGCCATAGAATTACCTAGTACACTTCCTCAATATCTGCTACTAACTAAACTGCAACATTTACACAATCGCAGACCCTTGCATTCACAGAACTTGCATAGTGGCTCCTGCATGACAAGTCACAACACTTTACATAGCAGCAGCCGACACCTTTAGTACAGAAATACACTTACCAGCATAGTAGCACAACATAAAATCAGCAGCAACATAACAGCAGCAGCATTAGCTTGACATAGCAGTGTTGCCACACTAGCATTAGTGACATGGTAGGTTCCTAAATCAAACCATTAATGTAATTACTATTCTTCTATTTATCAAAAAAAATTACTATTCTTCCAAAGGAAGATATGTCATTACAAGCTTGGCTGGTCCATTACCTAAACAAAGTTATTAAGGTTACATTTGCTCCCTTGCTAATTCCCCATCTCATGTTCCTCTGAGCTACCTACCACATCATCCCCTACAAACCTAGTTTACAAACTAGCAACAACGGTACAGGTACTTTATTAAGTATGAAAAAATGCAATTTCCAGGAAATGTTCCTACTAAAAGGAACTTTTCCTACAAGGCTAATTCTTTGGCTAATCTCCCCCATAGTATCCTCACAAATGTCCAAACATACTAATATTGCTCCTTTGCAACTGATTTAGCCACAGAAGAGGTCTCAGCTTATGTTGTGTGTTACACTCAACGTTGGCAATACCGAGTTATTTTGTCTAGGGACCACATAGCATGCATCTGAGAATGTTAACTTTGAAGTGCCTTTAACTTCGAGATCCCTAGGATGTCCTGCATCACACTCCTGCATCATCACTCATTACTTGTCCTTTACAGTGAACACTTCTTTACTGGGAAATTTGTGAGACATATTCACCTTTAAATCGCTCATTAGACTTCAATCCAGAGAGGGTGATTCTCCCCGGTATTCCATAAAATTTTCTAGGGGGGATGCTACAGGAATCTAAAATTATTATTTTGATCTTTTGTGATCTAATAGAGCCACTAACCTTGAATTTAGGCTGTCCTGCAACATACTCCTTGTGTATCTACATGTCCTTTGCAGCGAACACCTCTTTACTAGAAAAATTGTGAGAAATATTCAACTTTTAATTGCTCATTAGACTTCAGTCCTCAAGAAGTGGAATTCTCCCCGGTATTCCCCCAAAATTTCTAGGGGCACTGCTACGGAAATTTAGAATTCTTCTTTTGATCTTTGGTGGTCTAATACCTTACATGGGCGCCACACTGATAGCCAGCTATTGGAGGTTCTTTCTCCCACATTGATAGCCAACTAATGCAAGGCATACAACCAAAATTATTTTTAATTATTTCAGACTTTCTTCTAAATTTCCTTTCAAATTTTAAACAAGATTTCTTTTTTAATTTTTAATTTAGCCTTTTTATAGAATAGCCCTTTGGACTCGCCTGTAGCTAGTAAAACCTATGAGCAACTAGTTCTACCGCCAAAACCAATTGCCAAGTAATCCGGGGGCATTCACTCCTGAAGGCCTAAGCAGTTTATGCTCGCCCAAGAGCATGACAAAAATAAAACTTACGGGATGAAAATGACAATGCGCCAAACTTAGAGAGTAAAACTTGTATTTTAGCCAAACTTTAATTTATAAAACAATGTTGTATAGCCAATCTTCAAATTCAAAAGTTTGTTCAACTAATGCAAATATCGGTTAAGAATTATTAAAATTTTCATCACATTAAATTACTTTACGGTCAAATTTTATTTATATAAAGATTTTTCTATGTACTTTTCTCCAAACCCAGAAACCTTCTTTCTCTATATTAGCATTGATTGCTATTTGATTCTCTACACCATACAAAACCAAATATAAAAACAAACTTCTTCATATTAAACAATGAAATAAGCATGCCCAGCTCAGACTTTGGAGCATCCATTCTAAACATTCAGATAACATAAAAACAAGTGCAAGTTCGTTACCAATATTTTTCGAGGCCATAAAGATTGCCTTTGTGGTAGAAGTCAAGCGTAAGCTGTTCAAAGTCCTGATACAGGTCCTCTCTAAACTCCTTCTCCAAACCATAACTGAAAGAAAACAAATAATATTTATATATATATATATATAAACAATAAAATACATACTAAGGAATGGGAACAAATGTTCCTATCATAGTAGATGGGCAAAAATAGTCTTTGGAAAAATTATGTGCAAAATCAAAGCTGAAAACTTCTTAGGCAGTTCTACATTTCAAGATTAGGCTTCTCATATTTCAAGAAGATGATAATTTAGAACATAATCAGCAACAAAACATATATTACTGCAAAGAAAACTTCTTTTAGTGGAACTCTTTTTGATTTGTCTCTGACTTGGGAACTCACGTCTAGTGACTCTCTCCCTTCTTTTCTTTGCTCCCTTTCTCTTTTGTAATTATTTTCTTGTTTGGGTTTCTTTTGTGTATTTTTCTGTTTTCTTCTTCTTGTACTTTCTGGGTTTGCTCTATGTTCTTCATGCATAGAGTAGACTTACATATATATATATATATATATCATTCTTACTTATCAAAAATAAAAAATACCTGTAGAACCTGAAAAGGCACTCCATTCCATAGTAATAATTAGCAGCAGCATCTTCCAGTGCAAATTTTCTGAACTCATTATACATAGAAGGGACAAACATGTTTCTAAGAAAATATGACCAAAACCGGTAAAGTGTATTCATTTCCTGCATTTAAAGAAACAGGCAGCTGTACATTAAGAATAAATGAAGTAATTTAAAAATTAACCGGTAAAGTGTATTCATTTCTTTTCAAATGGTTAAGTACCTAAATAATACAAAAAGAAAATATTAACAAAATACACAAAAAGAGAGAAGAATTGATCAACATGTTTTTAAAACCCTACACGTTTCTAAATAAATTATCCCATATTTTTTTCTTTCAAAGAGAAACCAACAACAGCACCAAAGATGGACATTATGGTCTTCTTTTTTTGGATAGGCCTAAATAAACTAATGTGATTAATTCAAGGGATTTGATGACAGGATGTTAAACATTAAGAAAAAATATGAATTTGCTATTTATTTATTCCCTCTATTGATATAACAAGCTTTAAAAGAAGTTTAAGAGATGAATTCCACCTCACTGCAACCAATTCCCAACTTCTTTCTGTCACTCAGGCACCGCTTATGGAACTTCAGGTACCTAACAGAATGAGCAATCATGTGAAAGAACTTTTGTAACTCAAGCTCTCCCCCTCTCTCTCTCCCACAAACATAGAAATTCAAGCAATGCCCATCACTTACTTCTGTTGTTTAAACCCATTTTCTTCTAGAAGCTGATGGCTTGGATGCTGAAATGGTGGAAATGACTTTGGCATGGAACCCACTGGTGGACTCCCAGATAGAATCCCATGTGGTGAACCACTCAACTTTGAAGTCCTAGGGCTGTAAAATTGAGATTCAGATTTCAATTAGCCTAGTGGGAAACAAATAATCCAGTTGAACTTAGTCATCATTAACTTAGCATATTCAGAGTAATATCCTGCTTTGAAACCAATAATTACTTGGAGAGCTCTCAAAAGCAGTAAAATATTACTAAAATATAGCCAAAAGCTACTTAAGCTAACAAATAATTCATTGTAAGAGCAACACAGGCAACAATCACACCAAACTGACCCATAATTTTCAGGAGGTGTAGAGCTAAAGAAAAATCCAACCGAATTACTAGGTGGACTTTCCGATATGATTCCATTAGAGTTTCGGGAAGTTCCATGATTTCTGAAGTTGCTGGAGAAAAATCGTTGTTTATGGGAGGACAGCTGCCTGGGAAGGCCTTTATGTTGCTTCCTTCTTGAATTAGCATTTCCAGACTCCTCAAGGACAACACTTCCAGCAAAATTATCACTAGCCTTTGGATTGGAGACTCCTAAAGCAATGCTTGGAAATTTTGAGCTTCCATCTTTATTCTCAAAACTAGAGCTATTCTTTCTACGACTAGATCGCTTAGTTTTCAATTCCTGCCAATAATAATCAATTTTAAACAATTTCGCTAAAGAGATAAGAAACTTAAATTAGTGCCTAAGTAACAATGGGCACTTCAACCTGCTCATAGAAGTAAAGACCATCATTTATTGCAGAAGCTAGCTCATTGGAAATGGATTTGGACTCTTTACCACGACCTTTAGTTTCTTGACTTGTCCTGCTATTCTGCACAGGAGATGAAGGATAATAAGTCAAAATTTTCAACAAAGCTCTTTCCCTTTGATATAGGGGTGTGTATGGGACGGGTTGGGTTGGGTTGGGTTGGGTTTGGAGTCTTTTCCAACCCGATCCAACCACGTCAAGTTGAGAAATCTCCAACTTGACTCAACCCATGTAGTTCTAAAAACCAACCGAACCCATAGTTGGGTCATTAGGTTAAGGCCATTTTTTGGACCTAGTAAAGAAATTGGGTTTTCGTTCAGTTATTTAACTTCATTATTTAATTAATGATTATAACTAACATAATTGCGTCTAATATTCCAATTTTCTCAAATCTAAGCCTCAAAATACCAAAATAAATCAAAATTAAAAATAAGTCCAAAAAATCCAAAATAAATAAAAAAACTAAAATAAAATTAAAATACATACATGCTAAAAAACTATTAATAGCATAGGTTAGGTCAGGTTATTTGGGTTGAAAATTTTGTCAACCCAAACACAACCCACCCCAAGCTTAAAAAATATAAAATAAAAATAAAAAACCAAAAACAAAGCATAAGTTGGGTCGGTTCAGTTTTTTTGGGTTGGTGGGTGGAATGCACACCCTTATTTACAGGAAAATACATGCCTTATTGCAGTCTGGTAAAGGACAGGACAACTTCTGAGATCCTTGAAAGGACAACGACAAAAGACTAGCAGGGAACCAGCTGCTACAAGTTTCAAGGCATTTAAAAATTAAAGGAAAAGAGGAATCAGAGGACAGTAAGAGTTATCAGCTGCTACATCTAACTCAAAGCAGAGGATGTTCAAAGTGAAACTTGCAAAAGGCAACATGAGAGCAGTATTTAGCCTATTATTATTACATATACAACTCACAAGCCACATGACCGCCACCTCCATCTGCTTATAATGGGAAGAGATGATATTTGGTCCAAAGGCCATTAGTGTATTTAGCAAAGTCACAAGATTTTCTACCAAAAAGAAACAAGTGTTGAAGCATTTTACATCTTCTCTTTGTTATGTAATATTCAAATGCCCAAAACAAAAGGGTTAATAAAAGTGGATTTTAGTTATAACTAAGGCTGTGTTTGTTTTGGGTGAAAACCACTTCTAGAAATGCTTTTCTGTAAATGCGGGTGTTTGGTTGCGCATGGAAAATAAATTTTCCAGAAATTCTTTTCAGTTGACCGAGATTCAAGGGTGAAAATCACTTCCGTTTTTATTTTCCCTTCAAATATCATTTTCCGGAAAACAGAGAGAGAGAGAGAGAGAGAGAGAGCGCGAGCCGCGAGCACGAAGAGAGAGAGAGAGCACGAGCCGTGAGCTCGAACCGCCGCTCCAAGCCTGGAGCAACCGCACGAGCAACCGCCGACGACCTTCGACCCAAGAACCCACGCACCGCGCCGCTTGATCTTGCCTCCGCTCGATCTCGTCGCCCTCTCGAGCTCGGTCTCTCTTCCTCGCTCTCTCTTCCTCAATCTCTCAGTTTTGTTTTTTTAAGTTTGATTTTTGTTGTTGTTGTGGTGGTGTGGTGGTGATGTTTTGGTGGTTGTGGCTTTTGATTGCCGGAATTTGTTGTTGAATTGGCTATAATTTTGAAATTTTTTGTAATAAAATTTGTTTGGATGCTAAGAAAATGTGAAAAAATTGTAGGAAAATAGTATTTTCAGAATAGAATCAAACACATGAAAATATTTTCTACAACAATTTTTTTAATGCAACCAAACACTTGAAAATATTTTTCTTTTCCAAAAATAGCATTTCCGGAAAATAGGAAAATATTTTACGAGAACCAAACACAGCCTAAAAGGAAAAGTGAGAAAGGCTAAAAGAAATCAGTTCATATCAAGGAAAAGTTTTTTGTTAGCACCCTGCAAGGCAACAATTGTAAATTTGTAACTTCCAATTTGTTTCTTCCTTATGTGAGATCAGATTTTTTTTCTTTCAAATTGTAATAACACAAATACAAACCCTCACAAGAAGGCTTCAACTTTCCAGGAGCAGAACCATGAAGTGTTTTGCAGAAGACTTGCACTAATTCTCATTTCTAAAATATTGTGGAAGAACTCAAAAAAGCTCTAAAGTCCTTAAGTACTCAAGGATGCATCTTCAGGGATCTATTTACATAAAGCACTAAGAAAACTTGTGAAGAAACTTGCATTTGAACATGACCAAGTTATCATCCCAGGTGGGCCTCCATTGCTATAAATTTTACTATGTTAAACCATTGCAGATAGGCAGCTATCAGAGGCCTCCACTTCCTTAGTTAACAAAGAATATTTTCAAGAATTTATGATGTAATTGAATAGTTAAGATAGGTGATTATACTTGGAATAAATGACCATCTAATTTGTTCAATCTGAAGATGACAATAAAGCATCCACTTGTGCCATACACTGATACAAGTGCCTCCCCAACTCATAGAATTTAATGATGTACAAAAAAAATAAAAACATCAGGACAAAGAACTCTAGACCATTTTCACCAAAGGTGACATCATGGAAATCAATTGATCATTATAAGCCCCAATTATAATTTGAATCTAAACAACTAAGGAGAAAGAAGTAGCCAGATTTTGAAAAAACAAAAACTGGCACAAGCTGAACCCATCGCCCAAGTAATAGTGAAGTTGAGCTCATTTGTTTTGACTTATCTTATAAAGTAAGCCAGCTTACTCTCTAAGTTATATCTGTTTAAAGCTTGACTTTTCCTTAAGTACAACTTAGTAACCCATCACCCTAGCCATTCAGCCCAAAATCATAACATCCCAATTGCAAAATTTCTTGCAATGATTAACTCAACCTCCACCAACTTTTCAACAATAAAAAATAAAAACTGAACCATCCTACAAACCCTAGTTTCCATCATCATAAACCCTAAGATCCTCACCTTTACCAACCAAAAGCCCACCAATTTTGGGTCCTTTGATATCCTAATATTTTATGGCTAATTGGGATTTTAAACACTGTATGCATTAAAATTCAATTTTCAACATTGTTTATGAATTAAGCATGAAATTAGAGGACAATCAAATGAAAGAGAAACAATAACCGAATCTTTAAGAACATTAATAAGTGAAATACCTGGATATCACAACGACAATAGTATATTACTCAATGGCCATACCTGGGTGACAATTACAAGTCTCTGAACGTCCTGATCATTGTCAACCATCTCATCGTCTTCCTCATCAATCCTTTAGTCGATAAAGTCAATAAGAAATACAATATATGGTTAGTAACCACATACATAGTTAAGCACATAAACATGAGTCAGAAAACAGTTATCAGAGTGTATTCCATAATCACACAATCGGAAAAAAAAAATAAATAAAACCCTAAATACTGAAGGAAAACACAAACAAAAAAAGCCAATAAATACAGTTCTAAAGGCATATATCCAAACCAAATATAATGAATGATGCAAAGAAATGCTTAAAATTCCACTTTGAATAGGTAAACATTTCTGGTTAAATTAAGGGAATGATATATTTTGCTACCAGTCAATACCGGTATATATATATATATATTGTTGTGTATTCATTATCTCAAAAGTGTGTGTATTAAATTTGTAAGTATTGGTCACCTACCAAAAGAAGTTCTTTCTTTGAAGGTCTGTTTGGAATGGAGGAAGATTTGTAAGTATGTGTCTGTGTGGATGGGAGGAAGGGGGAGGGGGGGTGGTTTGTTTGTAGGGGAGAATAAAGGAAAGGGCCATCTCCCTCCATCCAAACAATTGGTTAGTTGCCAAGTTCTCACAATTAGCTATAACACAGTAGCCCAGTGGGTAATACTTTCATTGAATACCCCAATTTAAAACTAACCTTTTTCTTCCTCGGACCATGTAATCACAGAGCATCCACTTGTTTAATTTAAACCCCATGTTGGAAACAAAGAAATTTTAGATTATATTATAGGTTTTTATTTTTTTCTATAATTTATTAAACAATCCAAAAATATTGCAGAGAATAGCCCCCTTTTGTTTGGGAAGTCATCTCTCTTTATTCGACAAATCTTGTCATCGCCTTGTGGCTAAGCATCAAATTGCAGTCAAAGCCAATTGTCAATAGAAGACCACTCCCCAACCCACCACCCTCCCCCTATCCTTTGTTTGGTAAGTCCTCAATTCAGTGAACATTGAACCAAACATTGAGGCGATACCTGCAGTTCTAAATATTGTCCTAGCCTTGCCACTGAGAAAGAGAGTCAATTGTAGATGGCAGTCATGAGAGTAGATGTACGATATGCAAGTGGTTCAGACAGCACTGACTTCTATACTTGAAACCTTGTTCTCAGAACCAAAACAGAATGGAAATTGTGTTTTCAGCCTCCGTATCAGAATCCACTACGCGTTCCCAACTCCAAATTAATTGAGGCACAAAATGCATGCATAGGTAAACAAATGAATGGCATGATAGTCCAACAAAGTTTGTGAGACTTCCAAACCCAATATAAATATTGGCAAAAAAACTCTGGCCCAATACTCCTTGTAACCAAAAATAAACAAATAAACCTACATGCATAACTTTTAACAAGGCCCTTTGGGAGAAATCATAGTGGAACTATATTGTCTTTCCTATTTTTAACTATTCAAGGAATAAATAAAAAATGTATAATTGTATGAACAATATAATTTTATCAAAAAAATTTAAATAACAATTGAGTAAATAACAATGAAATAATTATCGCTTCTGCAACCAAAGCCCTCTCTCAAGTTCATAAGCAAGAAAACCAGTCCACAATTTACAAACTGTTCCATTTGCAGTTTTACAGCACCCAGCAAAGTTTGCTGCATCAAATATTCAATAAAGTAACCTCAACATAAATTCTATCGGAAGTTTTTTTTTTTTTTCTTTCAAATAAATTTACCAAGTATCAAAAGAACTCAAATAGATACTCCACAGTGTAATTGTTTAACAATGCTACACTTATCTTTATCATTAATGTGACTGCAAAGTTAAGGAATACCTACATAGCCTTGCATGCTTTCAATTAAATGAATGTAATTCATGAAGGCATAAAATTACAAACCCCAAACCACCCAAAGAAAATTTCTTGACAGAACAAAGTCACGCTACAGATAATTCTAACTTTGAAAAAGGATCATTGTATACTATGAAATGCAAAATAAGGATCAGGCACATACAAAAGCATGTTGTAACTTCCAGCTGAAGTGCATTAAGCAAAAACAAATGCATATAGTACCTTCTAGCAGAAAAAAGATCATCATTCTTTATTGTCTTCTGTTCGAGCTCTATCTCTTCATCAAGCATAAATGTGTTCGCAAAATCGTTTGACAAGTCACCAGCCATATCTGATGACATTTCCCTGCCTAAAGGCCCATCAACAGAAAATTCTGTATGCTCCTCTCTTTGTGAGTGGTCTCGGCTTAGTGGACTATAACTGGTGCCACGATCTGAGAATTTGACCCTTCCACAGCCTAATGCTTGTGTTCCACCATTAACAATAGCACTCATGTTGTCACGTTCTGTGTCACTAATAAGTGGTATGACTGGAGTTTCTCTATTTGGCGGTAAGTGCTCCACCAAACTTCCACCATGTGATGGAAATTCAACATTTTCTTCAGAGTTGTTGCCCACATTATTCTCGATGGCATCACCATTCACAAAGGAATCAATATCCTTCTCCATAGATTGGCCCTGGGGAGTCTGAGCTTGCGATGACAATGAATTCTCTTTAGAAGATGGAATCCACTTCAACCAATTATCACGTTTCCGTATCTTGTCACCCTACAGAAACAGCAACAATGATAAGTGAAGGCCACTGGAGCAAAGTATCAAAGCAATAGAGATAACCCAATCAGTTGTCAAAATATCCCCCAACTTTTTCAGCAGCCCTAAATGTTTTTTCTTCATATGCGCTGGTTGCTCCAACAGCATAGAGGCAATACCCCCAAATTTTATCAAAAGCACCATACATTATGTCCAAAGGTTATGAAGGTGGGAACAATTCATATCAGTAATTCATATAAATGAATGTCCCCTCCAACTCTTGTTAAAGCTAACAGGATATCCCCTAAACATTTTTCCCATTTGAATAACCATCACCACTGATTAATACTCACAAAATTCTATCAAAGGAGAAGGCCAATGCAACATGCAATTTTTAAAAAACTTCTTATAGGATTTGGAGAGAAATATGATCTTGTTAAATTAACTTGAAGAAAAATAGTGAAAAAAGGTCCAAAGTGGAAAGCAAGTTTTGATCAACATTATTTTTGAAAATCCCATTAATCTTTGAAAAAAATAACCAATTAGCACCACCTACCCTACTATGGTTTTATTTAATGAACTACTTTCGCATTGCTGACATTTGTAAGTAGCCTTTCTAAAATTCAAAACAGATGTCAATGACCGTTGCAAAAAGGGATGCTGCAGCAATTTTTCTCATGTTCACAGTGACATCCTTTCCCATGCAATCCTCAGACATCATTAGACAAATAAAATTAGCCTAAATCATAAATTGGAACAAGACAGTCCGAGTCTCCAATCATAGGAAGGTTTGCATAGATCTATCATCTAGGAGATTAAACTTCAACTGCAAATTTAGCAAAAAAAATATTAGGAAGATGCCTTTACAAAAATCTTTTCGAGTCAGCTTCAGACAAATCAGGAAGATCTTGTGAAAGTCAAGGAGATCATACTCTATGACCAACGAAAAACTCACTTAAATTTAAAAAGAGTAAAAAAAAGTCCATTAAAATGTGAATTAGAAACCTGATTCTTAAATGTAAACTCTAACCCAATTTAGAAAATTTTATGGCTCCAAAACTTCCAGCATAAATGCAGTAAGAAACAGAATGATTAAGAGAAACAATACCGAATAGTGAAGAAAATCTACCTGCACTTGAACAGTACTAGAAGTCTGCAGTGCATCAAGGATAAATGGTATATCTGTGCTCATCCTCCTAACCTGCTTAATATATTAAACAAAAGCAAGATTTGCCATCAATTCAAGCAAAAATAACAAGGGAACCTGTTTTTAGTAAATCTCACAAACTAACTTTACATTATGGAAATACTGAATAAACTAGCACAGACCTGCATAAGCAGTAAAGCACCACCATATATAATTCATGGCATTCTAAAATAACTGGAACAAAGAATTGCAAGAAAATGTACCCTTTTAAAGTCAGCAATGATGGATATTGGAACCCATCCCTGATCATCCATAAGGGAAATTAGGTACTGGTCATTCTGCAGATTTTCATCACTGCCAAAGGAAAAGGTTATAATGTCAACAGACACAACAAGCAGTCTATATCATACAAACAGATTCTTTCTTTTCTTTTTTTGATAAGTAAATATTTTAGTAAAAAACTACAAAGACCACCTCCCCAGAAACAGGACATGTGCTTAAGGTGCACCACAAATCAACAAAAATTATTGAATGGCCACATAACGCAGAGATCCAAACTCATATTTTCTGTAGTAATTAAATCACAAATAAATCCAGGGGCACATTTTGGTTAACCATTGAATGACTCACATTTTATAGAACATCCAGAAGTACAAAGGTCAATCATAAATGTGGAAAATATTTAGGCAGTCCGATTACAACACTTACAGATCAGATTCTCCAATGTGTGGTGATGACTCTCATATAATAAATGGCCTCATTTTTAAAAACCTAAACATTCTTTAGCAATTAGAGACACCAAAGCCATTCAATGTCCATGGGATATCCAAATCCAGCCAATATTGAAAAGGCTTGTGCACCAATGAGAAAAAGAAACTTCAAGGTTAAAAAATACATTAAACACTTTTTTTCTTTTTTTTTTCTTTTTTCTTTTTTTACTAAATACTGCATTAAAGATGCAAATGCAAATACTATCACAGCACAGTTAAAATGGAATCTGTAGACTGCATAGGGGATGGTATAGAATTCTTGCCGCCAATACAAAAGTGAAAACATAAATGAACAAACCTTTATTCCCAAATGACTCTTTTTTTTTTATTATATAGAGGACTTTTCTAAAGAAGAGCCCTTTGGACTTGCCTCTAGCAAGTAAAACCTACAAGCAACTAACCCCACCCACCAGAATCAGTTGCCAAGTAATCCAGGTAGGGGCATTCACCCCTAACAGGCTAAGCAGTTTATGCTCATGCCCAGGAGCAACTATTCTCAAAGGACTTACCTGAAATAATAGTCGATCTGTTTCACTATATTAGTCCTCAAAGCTACTGTCTCTTGGGATACCACAGGAGCCCCTGGATTAATAGGATATTGCATAAAGCGTGGAGGATGAGGTCCCCTAATAGAGCCTGGAGCTGCAACAGGAACATAGTATATAGGTGCAGGCCCTGTATATAACAGACAAATTACTTTGGACAGTGAGGCGGAGTAACATCATGATATACTGATGAGGACAGTAAGTAAAGTAAATATTGGTTTTCTGAATGAAAGCACATTGCAATGAGATCATAGGATTACCATAGAAGCTAGAACCGACCATGAACCCTGGAGCTGGACCAAAGAATGGAGGCCCTCCAAAAGCCCTTGGTCCAATACCCTGTTGCATTGGGATGTTGTCTCTAGGATTTAATGCCCGTTGATGGTGCCAGGCATGATTGAAATGGCCACCAGGTTCTTGCATGCTTGGTCTTCTATTAGAAAAATTGACAACATAAGTATTGGGTGGAGGCTGAACATTTCGACTAGCATCAACACCATGACCTGGCGGAACAAGGGCTTGAGGGGGTGTCTCACATCCAGACTTCACCAAATGAGTTTCAACAGTTGGGAAACGTCCTGGACCAGGACGGTATGCATACCCAATGTTAGGTGGAGGAACCATAGTATGAAAAACAGGTGGCATTGGTGGTTGATGGTAAGGTAGTGGTATAGGAAAAGGTTGAGCACCACTTGGGTTGCGCTTAGAGCCTGATTTTTGATGACGATATGATGAGTTTTTATGTGAAGGATTAAAATTTCCAGATCCATGTGACTTATGCTGCCCAACTGATGCCTAGACAGATACAAACATAGCTACAGTCAGATATATACATTTAAATTTTCGTGCAATTAAAAAGAACAAAAAAATTAATAGAAGCAACCTTCATAAACATACTAAGTTTTGCTACTCCATATTACCCATTCCTGATTAAATATATTATATATATATATATATGTATATATATAAAAAATACTTATCTGCAGCCCTAAAATGGGTTAAAATCTTATGTATGCAAGCAAAGGAAATTGACAGAATAATATTTAAAAAGAATATATATATATATATATATCTTTAGGCTGTTTCTGTTACATTTTATTTTATTAAGTATCAGACTGATCAAGGATCAACCAAAACAAAGCAGGAAACATTAATACCATTAAAACATATCCTAAATATTCTATCATATGAATGATCAAAAAAAGCACATAACATGTGTTTTCAAGAAATAATTCAAATCCTCTATGAACAATAACAACAATCAATTTTTAAAAGCCATGTTATACTGCCTGTATACTCAGATGACACCTTTCTTCTTTTTTCAATTTTTATTACTTATAAAAATAAAAATAAAAATAAAAAAAGGCCATATAATTTTCACTATTTTTTCATGGGTGCGATAACTAATAAAGAAGACTAGAGAGAGGAGTAGAGGGAGAAGGACAGAGTAGAAAAGTGAAGAACAGTTGAATTGTATGGCCTTTCTGATGGAAATTTCAAAAATGCTTTGCCTCTCAGGAAATAAGAAAGAAAAATGTGAAAGTAGTTTTTTGGGCCATTTATAAGAACATGTTCAGATATATTCCTGAAAATGACCACCAAATATTTTAATGAGTCGTATTTTAGATTTAGTGTAAACCTCAATCGTTAATGATAAGGACCTGTACAATCAAGCTCTCAAAGTACAGATGTCAATCATATCTAAGAAAGAAGTAAAGGAAAATGAACCCAATGCTTTTTTTAATAAGTAAATAATGCTTCATTGAAAGAAAAACTAAGCTTTACAAGAACCCAAAGCCAATGATATATCCAATCATACAAAGATTTAAACAAAACAACTTAAGATCAAGAATAAAGTCAAAAGTTGCAACTTTAAGCTATGGTTGATCATTGTAAAGGTTGTGGTATAGAGGAAATCAAGCCTGCTGATAGAGATGACTGAGATGAGGCGTATAATTGAAGATTTGTCATGAGTTGTACAAGGTCTTTAGCCACGGGGACTAGCACAAGCCCATATGGAGATTTCGGAAGGCAACCGCGAACTTTGGGACATATCGAAAGGTTGTCTTGAGGATGAGAATCATGATATAAGAAGAAAAGCTCTTCCATGATGCCGGCATAGAACATGTGGCACAAAACAGATTGGATTATCAATTGATGTGTTGAATTGAAGGAAGAACATTTTGAAAAGAAGTTGTGTCATTCTACTTACCTATGATGTCCACGTTGATCATAATGGCTTAGAGGTAAGTATTTCAATACTTTATCAAAGAAACTATTCAAGAGAGTGATACACATCAAGTGCTCAATGCAACTCATAAGAGTGTTCTTTTGAACATAGAATGTTCAACTCATATACCCACTAGCGTTCAATTATAATCCAAAACAAAGATTGACACTTTCACTTGGGAAGATGTGTTAATAATATTTTCTATTAGCATAATGTTGAAACATAGGTATCATTATTTTTATAAAAATAAATATTAAAATGCAAAGATGAGGTTGAGCCCATTTTTAGAGGAAAGCAATATGGTCCCAGCAATCATAATTAATTATACATGATTTTTCATGTTACGAACTGAAGAAAGGTTCCCAAGCCTGTCATGCATAAGCTTTTATTAGCATGTTAAGTCTAACCAGCTATGTTTTTATGTATTTAAGACAAAAAAGAAAGAAGCGATGGCAAATATTATTCATGACTTCAATAGATCATGGAAAATTGAAGCCAATCTCGAGAACGAGCTTCTCGAACCTGGGGAAAACTGATGTAGGAGAATTTTACCCCAAGCAAAAAAAAAAAGCCCTTTTTTGGAAATGCATTATAGGGAAGCTTGGAATTGGTGAACTTTCTGGGTTGGTGAGAAGGTCACTTTGAAGAAGTATTATGATACAAGGAATAATAATGTGGTCACCCATGGCCATAATGATGTGGCACATGAGTGGTAGAACATGTCATCCCACATGGACAGCTGATATGGCCGAGTCCCTCAATCTACCTATTGTGTTAATCCCCTCTGTAAATACTACCCACTACTTCATTGGTTATTGTAACAATTCGAAATAAATTTAGTATTAGTTTTACCAAGACTACATCCAACACGCCAAAAATAAAGGTCATGCCCAATTCACAAAGCTCCCACTTTTCTAGGATCTGGGAGTATTAACCCTGACTTTATAATTTTGACATATTAAACCCTAAACCATATAAACCATGAAAACACAAACACTTCGTCTATATCTCTTAAAAACCACTAACAAATGATTGGCACTATTACACCAACATGTCAACATTTTACTATGGGTGGTGGGGGACAGCACTTCCTTCCTTGAGATCATGGGTCCAAAAACCCATTGTGTGCATGTGAACTTATCAATAAAAAAACACAAGTAAAATAATCAGCTTTTTTCACTACCAATAGCTCAAGAACTACAGACAAGTTGCAATTAAGCATTTCAAATCAATAATATTTCAATCAAATGAGATTTTTTTTTTCTTCTTTTTTCAAAGTACATTTTTTATACAAGAAAAAATTAACTAATTCATCCATTACACATAGCAAGTCCTCTTTTTTTTTTTCTGATCAATAAGCAATAACACCATAGTAAGAGGGAATTGGGGGAAACCTGCGAAGGTGGAGGTGGAGAAGCCACCGTAGCAGGCTTTGAGGCTGCTCCTCCCGCCACCGCCGCCGCGGCCGCATCGGAAAGAGCTGGCCAAGAATCAGGCGAGGCACCAATCATTACATGAGAAGGAGGAGGAGCATCGTCGCCATTCATCGCCGCCGCCGCCGGAGTCTTCCACGCGGACTTGGACTTCGACTTGGTCCCACTCGCTTCCTGATCATTCTCCGCCATCACCATCCCTCCTCCGATCGAACCTAGAACCCAAAAAAAAAAAAAAAAAATCCCACCAAATCTTCTCTCACTCGCAGCTGCTACGATTATATATAAAGCAAATGAGCAAAACCTTTAATTTAATGGCAACTCAGTCTCTCATCATCACCGTCAGCAGCAGCGAGACCGAGTTTTACAGTGTGAGAGAGAGCGCTCATGGTTTGTGAGAGAGAGAGAGATTAGGGTTTTTTTTTTTTTTTGGGTACAGTGTGAGCGTGTGTGTTTTGTTGTGAGAGAGAGAGAGAGAGAGAGAGAGAGAACGAGTGAAAGAGAGAGAAGGACAGAAAAGATTTTGACAGTTGCAGAGAAGTGCGAAACTGTTGAAAAAGCGGAGGCACAAGGTTTTGGTTTCCCTTATATATGCCAGCCCCAGGGCTTATTGGTTATTCCCATTACCACACCACGAATTATTGTTGTTTTTAACTGATGCCTAAAGTAGTTGGGCTTGGAAGCAGCCAATGCAAGTTTTGGTTTTATATATATATATATATATATATATATAAACTAATGCTTATCTTATCTTATCTTTCATTCTAAAAAATAAATAAATAAATAAAACTTATCCTTTAATTTGAAAATTTCAACCTTAAACTTAAGGAAATTACCAAATTGGTTCTCTTGTCACATTTCCTTCATAAGTGGATAAAATTAATGTTATTAAAAAAAATCAAAATAAAACAATAATGTGGATAAAAATACTAAATCCCTGTTAATAAGAGGGTAGAAATTAGGTATACAATTTCTTAGGTGTATTACAATATGTTCACCAATTAAATATCAGTTCATAACTACATTGGATGTAATTATTTGTGAGGATAAAATTGTTCGTGTTCCACTACTAATGAAGTTGTGTGTTATTGTCACCACTAAAAGAGTTGGATATTAATTGAGCATGTTTGGCTACAAACATACAGTGGCTTGTTTAGTTATGAGTATTGGCTTATCCAGTTAGGGGTTACAAGGATTTGAGAATTGACCCGCTTTAAGATATGTTTGGTTGGGAGGATAGAAAATTGGCAGGAGATAGAAAAGTGGAAATATAGAAAATGTTTTAATTTTTCTCATATGTTTTTGGTTGAAAATTGGAAAAGTAGAGGAATAAAAAATAATGTTTGTATAAATTTACTCTCATATCCCTATTAGGCTATTACATAACTTTTTTATATAAATATTTTATAAAGAAAAAAAATGGTTCAAAGTAAGGAGAAAAATCTCAGAAAAAGAAAAGAAAAGGTTTAAATGTGAGTAGTAAAGATTCCAGAAAAATAATTTATTAAAAAACGAAAGAAGGTTCAATGTTTCACCCAAAAAAAGTTTGAACATAGCAAATAAAAAAAAAAGAAAATCATGTTATAACGTTAAATTTCCTTTGAGAAAAGAGAAGGAATAGATAAGTCATTTTCACCAAACTACTTCTCCTCATTTTTTTCTCAAATCTAGGTGGACTGAAAAATGATAGGCTAAGGGAGAAAACAGCTAGGTCCCACTACTTTCTTTCTCCCAAAATCACTCTAACAGAATAATCCTTCTACTCAAAATTTCTCCTATTTTTTCTCTTGTATTTTCTATCCTCCCTATTTTCACTCCAACCAAATATAGTCCTAGTTTTTATTCATGTTTGTTTATGTTACGTTTTTTTTTTTTTTTTTCTTTCTAAATAAATTGGGCGTTATTTATTCTTTATTTGTCATATTTTTCTTATAAAAATGAATTTCCTAGTCATAATGGTTGATTATTCAACCCAAAAACCTCGAACGTCTTTCTTTATTAAAACAATGGTAACAACCCATAGCTGCCTCACACATGTAGTAAGCATATAGCCAGCCATGGGAGGTATTGCCTATGTGACTCACTAGTAATAACAGCCATGGCCGACCACAAATGTAGTAGGCCATGACTGCATGCTGGTCATGTAACCTGCACGTAGTGGTACATAGCACCCTACAAGTGCAAATAAGTCATGGGCTCTTGTCACCAAACCAGTTGTCAAATTTGTTCCCTTTCAACCGAATGGCCTAAATAGATAACCTCCCATATTCCACGTCGACCAGAATTCCAGTGAATTTTGACGTCTATCAAACATTCAATAGTTTATTTTTCATAATTTCTAACAAGTTCTTGTCTTTTGTCTTTTTTTATTTTTATTTCCTCCAATTTCCCTTTTTTTATTTTGGTCCATCTTTTCATTTTCTTTGGAAGATCGAGATTATTCTAATGCTGGATAAATTGTTATCAATGAGAGATTATTACCATTCATTTAGACGAGCAGGCATATCATTAGACCATTCCCTCTTACCATATATTATTGCCACTTTCCCTCACGAAGGCACATTTGATAAAAACATTACAAACATTTTCGCATCATGCCCAACTCAAACGCACGCTTATTTAGATCATGTATTGGAGAATTAGATCGTGTATTGGAGAAGGTAACGACGGTTAACCCACAAGACCCCAATATTGCCAGGTTAAAAAAAAAGAAAAGGCACATTGAGTCTCTTGATGCTTTTACCAGAAAAGTCCGGAATAGGGATTAAGGTGTATAAAAATTTTTAAAAAATAAAAATAAATGAGGGGGATTAAGGATGAAAGACCCTTCATTGAAAAAAAAAAAAAAAAAAATTCAAAAAACGATGAAGAGACCCGCCAAATGGATCTCGGACCCAAAAAGAGCAGAATTTTGCAAGGCAACACTAATACCATTGACTACAATCCGCAGTGCCAAGTAAAGATAGAGGAGTTAGAGCTGCATATTCAAAGCATATAAACCTATTCAGCTAATACTAGCGTATGGCCAAATAAGCTCAATGCCTACTCAGACTAATAAAAGTCAAATGGATGCCACTTTAATATGCCAATACTCCATATGAATGTTTCTACATCAGAAAGATGCTTAAAATCCCAATGTCTGTTCCAGCTGTTATCAAATTTCCCAAGAATTCATTCATCTACAAAGGAACAAGCTACTCATAACCTCCAAGTAGGGCAACTGCAGAATTCAGCTTCTTACCTTGAAAGATCATAGAAGTTGGGTATTCCATCAGTAGATGCAGATCATCAACGCTATGGATCCATTCTTGCCAAGGTTCCAAGCCTTGTAAAAGCCACAGCCCTCTCAAACCAGAAGTGCATATTCCCCAAATTTCATGCACATGTAATGGCCAAAATATTGATAAATGACTTTTTGGAAACTGATGTAACAAGAAATTAGTCTACTCAACAACCCTATGGCACCAAAACTCAGAGCAGAAAATAGGACAAAAATCTCAAAGATCTTGGAAACCAAGAAGAAAATAATCTCTTCTTTTTTTTTTTTTTCTCTTGAAAATTTTACGAGTGTGGGATAACTCCATTAAAATGTAGAGAAGAATGCTTTCTTTTGCTGAAACCTCAGGTGACTAGAATGAAATTTAGAGGGTTTTTTTTTTTGCTTTTTTTTTGGGGGGGGGGGGGGAATTCAAAACTCGTTTCCAAAGTTGGATATCAAGAAATTCTTTAGACAAATTGAAGTTAAAAAATTTTTAAATACAGTCACCAACATTGTTGAATTCACTTAATTGCTTTTTAAGGTATCTTGAATCATCAAGGAGTTATGCACTAATGAATCTGTTGATCATTATTTGGTTAAAAAAATCCCAACTTCAAAGAAAAGACTAATAACAAGAGAGAAGATAATATGAAATTTATGATAAAATGCATATGAAACTGAAGCAACTTCCACCACATATGAAGGAGGAAAAAGCAAAATACAAAACCCAATGAGAGGATTACCTGATCTATATCCAGCTTGCACTTACTGGGCTTTACAGAGCTATAATAATAGAAGAGAAGTGGCATCAAAGCATCATATACAATCCTATTTCAAAGAATAAAACACAACTTGCAAAATATGATTTCAAATCATGGGATAAAAGTTTAAAATTTAGCTTATTACTATGTCTGGGGGAAAGCAACCACAGAATGAGGGCATTAGTTAATCCAAGGAGATGATAAGAAAAGCATTGTTTAGTAACACACTTAAAATCATGAAGAAACGCGATGTTCTCTGCCTCAAAGTTCTACCAGTACCCCAACACTTTTTAAGAAACAAGTTATTGGAACCAAAAATACTACATTGTTTTGAAAATAGGTGGAGGGATGAAGGTTGCTGAAATAGAAAGAAAATACAAATTTGAGCAAGTCTTTATGAGTTGGCAAATAATAACTTTTCAGTACAAATTTAAAGACGTCGTTTGCAAGAGTGCCTGGAACTTCTGAAGTATCACCAGAGTCCAAAACTAAATGATTGATGCATCTATGAGGGATCTGCACAATGAATACATAAGCATAAAAAGACCAAATTCAAAAACCAAAATTTACAGTAGAAGAACACATATAAAAGAAATAAATGCAGAAAATTTTATAGAATATGGAAGAAATTTTGAAGTGTTAACCCCATATTCTATTCAACTAAAATATATTCAGGGGAATATTTTGTAGCAAATGAAGGAATGCTATATGATGATTCAAATTAATTAAGGATCAAAAATGATAAATAGTTAAAACGCAAACCTGGATATGTACTGTGCAAAAAGAGAGGATGCAATGAAAATATACACTGAAACTTAGAAAGGACAATTTCTCTACAAAGTTAACACCCAAAATAAGGTAATACACATCAAAAAACACAGAAGAATAAACACAATTTTACAATCCAGAGCCTACATAGACGTAACATTGACATGAGAACTATGAAAGATTTATTTCAGATGAGAATTGCAAATAAAAGAACTGACAACAAAGCAGGTTTTATACATATTATGCAGAGCTGATATAAAATCTCTATTTGGAGAAATATCTTTACTGATAAAGATACACAGCATAAAGTCAACAATGCAAGAAGCCTAAATGATGTAAAAGACTAGGCAAATGTAATGTACCTGAAGAATTATTACAAGTCATGTCTCAATAAAAATGAAAAGAAATCATAATAGCAGAACACCATATTGCATTTTCTCTGCCTTAACCATCACAGAGGCCATAAAAATGGAGAATTACAATTATCAACCCAGAATGCCTTAAATAGAGAAGCCATCTAGCATTTTCTCTGAATATCCACACTACTATAGTCCACATTTTCAACCGACAGCAACACATGGGTTAATTATTGACCAACCCCCAACCAAGACCAATTTATTAATTGTTCCAACACTTTATAGCAAGTGACAAATACATGAAAAAGAAATGTGCAAAATATCCAGCCAAACTTTTCATATGGACATTATCTTGATGTGTATTAGAATAAGAACAAAATGTGCAGATAAAATTACAACTGACTGAATGCAATTAAC
Organism: Quercus suber; assembly: GCF_002906115.3. NCBI lineage: Eukaryota > Viridiplantae > Streptophyta > Magnoliopsida > Fagales > Fagaceae > Quercus > Quercus suber. Next base: position 72,160 of record NW_027070333.1, read on the forward strand.
AATATTTCAACCTTAACGATTGAGTTTAGAGAACACATCTACATTTCTTCATTTAAACATGTTTGATAGGCACGCTATATTGAAAATCACACTAAAAATCATGCTGTCTAACAGAAGCTGAAAAAATTTACTCAATGCATTAATAGCGATTTTTGAAAACAAAAACCAAAAACAGTTGTTAAACCCTCCCCCCCACCCCACCCCAAATATTATGTTCCCTTAATTTTGTACCACATAACCAGATTACCAGCCTTATGTTATGTTTTCAAAACTCTTTCTTTACTACAATACAAAAACTCAGCAATTAGATAATAAAAACATAATAGCACAGCTAAATGATACCTGAGGGTGACCTAATGACCCATGTATGGTGCACCGGCACCAGGATGAAGATGGGGCCTAGCACCACTGCTCTGCCCCATCTGTGGGTTCTGATACTGCATCACAGGCTGGTTTCCATAGCCCCCGCCACCGCCCCCAGCCTGACTCCCATATCCTCCTGCTGTCGGCGGCCCAGCTGCCTGGTTCATGGGAGCGCCACCAAGACCTCCAAGCAGATTACCAAGCCCCCCCAACCCGGCTCCTTGGCTAGCAAGTAATGTACTCAAGGCCTGACCCAGCACCGGGTTCAACCCAGGCGCTGCAGCCGGATTAAACCCAACTGTAGGACCTGAAGGCGCCATCAAATGCCCGGGTCCACCACCAGGGCCACCGGACGAATACTTATTCTTATCCTTTCTTGAATGGTAATGGTGGGGGTGAGGGTTGTGGTGGTGAGGATGGTGGTGTTGCTGCGGTTGATGGTGTTGCTGATGATGATGAAAAGGCTTGTTGCTGGGTTTTGGGCCATCAATAGCCCTCTGACAATGCAATGTAAATCCCTCAAAATTCTTATGAGGCTCTTCCAAAGCCTTCCTAGCACTCTCAACGCTCTTATACACAAAAAGCGCAAAACCCTTAGGCTTACCAGTCTGCTTATCAATCCCAAGTGGGCCATCCTCAATCTCCCCAAATTGCTTAAAATACTGAAGAAGCTTGTCCGGCTCAATCTCCGCCGAGACATTGCTGACAAAGATCTTCCTCTGAGTGTACTCGGAGACCGGAGGAGTGAGCGGCGGCGGGGCCGGGACGGGCCCGGCGGCAGCCAGCTGGCAGGAAGTGGTGCGATTGCCGATCTGCTTCTGGGGCTGCTTGAGAGCCTTCCGGGCGCCGCTCCGGTGCTTGAAGAGAATAAAGGCGTAGCCTTTGGACTTACCGGAGACGCGGTCGGTGACCGCCTTGCAATCCTCGATCTCGCCGTACTTGCCGAAGACGGAGGTGAGGGTTTCGGCGGTGGTGTCCCAGCCGAGGCCGTGGATGAAGATCTTGCGGTGGGCGGGGTCCGCATCGGCGAGCTCGCGCACGATTTCGATCAAGTCCGGGTGCTTGCTCACTCCCTTCTTGATCAGAGCCACGAGATGGTCCTTCGTGAACGGCTCTAGAAGCTTCTCCACGTCTTCGTCCTCGTCGTCTTCTTCCACTTCCTCCTCCTCCTGCGCCGCCGCCGTTCCGTTCGCTTCGGCTTCGGCCTGAACGGCGTCGTTCGAGGCCGCCTCTAGGGTTTCGTTCTGCTCTTGTTCTCCTTCTCCTTCCCCTTCCTCTTCTTCCTCGGCCTCTCCTTCTTGTTGCTGCTGCTGCTGCTGTTGTTGTTCCTCTGGGTCTTCTTTAGAATCGTCTACAGCCATGTTATCCTGAGCTTGTTGTTCTTCTTCTTCTTCTTCGTTTTCTGGGATTGGGTCGGGCTGCGGTTCGCGCTGCACTTCTTCGACTGGCTGTTCGGGTTCGGGTTCGGGCGCCTTGGCGGGTTCGGGGTCGGAGGATCGCAGCTTTCGCTTCTTGGCCATGGCGGAGAATGGTAATTAATTTAGGGGAATTCTTTCTTTTTCTTGCGTGTCGCGGGAAAGCAGAAAAAGGGGGGGCTAGGGTTTGGAGTTGTGGGAAGAGGATAGTGTTTTTATTTCCGTCGCTATTATGTGAGATGGGATTTTTAAAGGGTCTGGCAGAACATGACAGGACTGGATAATGCCTCATTATTGCCTCCGTTTTGGGCTTCCAAGGTTCGGCCTACTTTGCTATTCGGGCCTAGACTTAAGGTTTTTTTATTTTTTTAATAACTAACGGAGGATCGCAGCTTTCGCTTCTTGGCCATGGCGGAGAATGGTAATTAATTTAGGGGAATTCTTTCTTTTTCTTGCGTGTCGCGGGAAAGCAGAAAAAGGGGGGGCTAGGGTTTGGAGTTGTGGGAAGAGGATAGTGTTTTTATTTCCGTCGCTATTATGTGAGATGGGATTTTTAAAGGGTCTGGCAGAACATGACAGGACTGGATAATGCCTCATTATTGCCTCCGTTTTGGGCTTCCAAGGTTCGGCCTACTTTGCTATTCGGGCCTAGACTTAAGGTTTTTTTATTTTTTTAATAACTATAAAAGTCAAACTATTTTGTTAATTAGCACAGTTTTGAAACTAGTTAGATATCTAACGACTCGAATTTTTCAAACTCGATTTTACTGTAGCAAATCGAGTTTTAAAAACTCAATTTCTATGAGGTAAGGTAGATTAAAAAATCCATGTGGAACTTGAGTATCTAAGACTCGAGTTCCCTCCTCTGAAAACATAGACTCGTAACAGAAAATCCCAGAAAACAACACAAACCTACGACATTTCACATACCCACAATAGAACTGAAAACACAAACCCGCAACAAAAAAAATCCCAGAAAACAACAAAAAAATGTATAGACATTGTTTTAAACCACTTACTATCATATATATTTTTGAAATTTTTTATAATGGGCCTTGTTATAAAAGGGGTGAGACATTTTTGTAATGAGGACCTTAGGCTTAGGTCTTGAATTAGCACTGTTTAGTGTTTAATATAAATCTTGCCTTCAACAAATTGGGGAGACACCAAAAAGTCATATAGTGTAAGAGCGCTAACGTCTTTTGTCTTCCTCTTTCACTTTATGGCTTGTTTGGAAGTTTAGAGAGGGAGAAGAGTAGAGGAGAGTAGTAGGGAGGAGAGTAGAGGAGAATGATTCACCTCCACCTTATTTGGATGTTTTTAAAATTAGTAAGGGGGAAGGGAGTAATTAACCCTTCCCCTTATGTAATTTTGTTAATATAATAAGGGTAAATTAGGTAATTTACTTGGTCAATAGTTTATGTACTCTACTCCCCCTTCAAATCTTTCCAATTTGGGGGAATTAAAATTTGGGGGCTAGAGAGAGTCCAAACCCTTCCAAACTCCTACAAACCCCTCCCCCTCATTGTTTAAAAAACTTCCAAACAAGGTAATTGCATTACTCTCCCTCCCTCTACTCTACTCTCCCTCCTTTTTTAAACATTCAAACATGCCATTAATCTTAAAATATGGCTTGCTCTTAGCTACTTGTCCTTTGGACCCTTTCCAAGCTTAGAAGTGGATTGGATCCACTAATATAAGTATTTTCAGTCATTTGTTCTAACTAGCTAAGCTACCTAAACCACTTTCCTAATGTTTGTTTTCTTCATTGAACATAACCTACCTTACCACTTGATTAGTAAAGAAAAAAACCCTTTACTAAAAAAACAATAACTCAAAAGTTATTATGTTTCCTTTAGGGTTTGTAAGGAACTGCACTTATCATAATCAATCAAATAGTCGGGGTAGTGGTTTCAAAGATTTCATCAAATTTATAAAGTATTGTGTTTAAAACTCTTAGCTAGCATCTTGAAACCATCCCAACAAAGTCATTGCTAATGCTTCTAAGATGTGATACAACACACATCTATAAAATTAGATGCTAAAATACTTTGGTTTTTATCTTTAAATTTTAAGTTCATATTTTGTCTCTAAATTATTGAAAATTTTTTATTTTTGTACTTAAATATTATTAAAAGTTTGTTTTTTATTATTAAATTATTAAAAAAATTTATTTTTTTCTATAAAAAAAAGTTATTTTTCACTATTATTTTTGTCTTTAAACTATTGAATTTTATTTATTTTTTTTTTTTTATATTTTACCAAAAAAAAAAAAGGGTTCCGCGAGCCCAAAATCCGATAAGGTTAAAACCCCCTACCTAAAAAGCCCTCATTGTATTCATTCGTGTGAAAGTCCTGAAAAAACCTAACCCCTCTCCCTCGCTGAAACTTTGAAACGTATCAAAGATTCAAATGGGCAAGAAGCGCAAATCAGCCTCCAAACCCGAAGAAGCTTCTTCTTCTAAACCTAAATTGCTCAAACTCCAACCGCCACCACCACCCGCAGAAGAATCTGAAGAAGAAGAAGAACACGTCGAATCAGAACCAGAAGAAGTAGAAGTAGAAGAAGAAGAATCATCATCATCTTCTTCTTCATCTGAATCAGAAGAAGAAGAAGAAGAAGAAGAAGAAGAAGTAGCAGCAGAAGCAGAAGAGGAATCGGATGACAAATCTTCTTCTTCTTCTTCATCATCATCAGAAGAAGAAGAAGAAGAGGAGGAAGACGACGATACGAAGCGAGACAGTATCAAGAAGCTCCTAGAGCCGTTCGGCAAAGACCAACTCATCTCAATCCTCAAAGAAGCCGCGTCGAAAACCCCATCAATCATCGAGCACATAACCAAGACCGTGGACTCCGACCCAATCCAGCGCAAAATCTTCGTCCACGGCCTCGCCTGGGACACCAACTCCGAAACCCTAGCCGCCGCATTCAAACCCTTCGGCGCAATCGAGGAGTGCAAGGTCGTCTCCGACAAAATCACCAACCGATCCAAAGGCTACGGCTTTATCCTCTTCAAAACCAGCGCCTCCGCCCGCAAAGCCCTCAAGCAACCCCAGAAGAAAATCGGCTCCAGAATGGCGGCCTGCCAGCTCGCCTCCTCCGGCGCCAATCAGTCCCAGCAGCAGCACCAGCAGCCGCAGTCTCAGCCCGCCCCTGTAAGCGGCCGCAGGCTTTACGTGGCGAACGTGGGTCCTCACATTGCTCCGGAGAAGCTCAGGGCCTTTTTCGCCGAGTTTGGCGAGCTCGAAGACGGGCCAGTGGCACTAGGCGGATTGGATAAAGACACAGGTAAGTTCAAAGGGTTTGCTATACTTGTTTACAAGAGTGCGGAGGGAGTCAAAAAGGCATTGGAAGAACCTGTGAAGTTCTTCCAAGGTAACAAATTGCAATGCTCTGTTGCCACCGAAGGCCGCAGTGTTAATAAGAATAATAACAGTAGCAGTAATAGCAATGATGCCAAGCCCAATAACGTTGTTGCTACTAGTGTTGCTGGTGTTGCTCCTACTCTTCCTGTGGCGGCATTTAACCCGGCATTGGCTGGTCAAGCTTTTAATCCTGGTCAAGCGTTTAATCCCGGCCAAGCTTTTAATCCCGGGGCGGTTTTTATGGCCCAAAATCCAGCTTTAGGGGTTTTGAATTTGAACCATGTCGGATTTGGGTTTCCTGGTGGCGTGTCGCAGCCCTTGAACAGGGTTGGAAATGCTCCTAATCCTATGGGATTGACTCAACTCAGTGCAGGAGGCTTTGGTGCACAGCCTCCTATTAATAGTATAAGCCCTTCTGTGATTGGTAGTTATGGCGCTCAAGCTGCTTTGCAAGGTTTGGGCGCGTATCAGAGTTCACAAATGGCTCAATCTTCAGCAGTACCGAGACCCCAAACTGGTACTGGACCCGTTGGAACCATGCCATCTTATTTAGGGCGCTAGGTGAGACATCTACCACACCCATTTTGTTAAATGTTTTCGTGTCTTTCATAATTTTAGGTTGTGCTGTTACTTCTTAATATGCATTGAGTTGATTTTGGAATAGATTACAAACTTGGTTTTTGTGACCTCATTGGGGTTTCTTGTTGAACATTAGCAATTGTAAAAGAATGCATGCATTAGATGATTTGCTTTCTTGTATAAATCTGAACTTTTTTCTTATTGCGCAGTTTAGTGCACTTAGATCTCAATTGACCATGCTTGAGTTCGCTGTTAGAACTAACTTTTGAGTATGTCTTCTAAGGTCTTCTCATACTGTGGGCAACTATCAAGCAATGTTGTGTGTGAGCTCATGAGTGTGCACCAAGTAACTGTGTGTAAGAAATAAATTTATTTGAACAGGCTTATTGGAATTTATAAGAACTGAAGAGAGGAATGCCAGAGGAGCACTATAAGTAGTTTTAATTGTGAAAACAAAGCTAATGCATGGTGGGGAAGTATTTGAACTATAGCTTACTGGTAGTATTAGATAGAATCTTAAGAGCAGATTCATGGGAAAGTGTATAGTATCATTGTTTCTTTCCAACTAAATAATGCTTGTAAATCAACCAGTGGTGCTTTGGGCGGGGCTAAGGTCAGGCAATGGCTTAACTGACCTGATGGAGTGCCTGTGGCCCCCTATCTGTATCTAGGCTCTTTAGTGGATATAGGATCTATGTGGTCAAACCTAGGCAAGGTAGCTATGGCCTGTCACCACCATTTACCATTTTTATTCAGCAAAAAAAAGAAAAGTCACATAAATACTTTATTTTCACCTTTATGTTTGTTACTGTCTTTGGTACTCTTCTTTTTTGGATAATAAATTATATTAAAAATTTGAGAAAGAGTAACTCAGTTCTTAAAGATAGATATGCATGCTGGGTACATACCCAACTATCCCTGATAAACTATAAAAAATACAGGGATATCTTAAATTCTACAAAATTAGATGGTCTGCCCTCTTCTACTAATAGCCAAGAGCGTTAACAAATATCTATTTGATCCTATCTATTGGCATCTCACACCAGTCAAAAGTTCTATTTCTTTCTCTCTATGGTCCTTATTAAACATGATGGTTTTAAATCCAAACTCTATCTTTGGTACTCTTACATATAGAGATTCAATTGTAGAGATACATGAACTACCCAACATCATGGCCTAGTGGTTAGAGTCTTGGTATGTGGTAGGTCTTGATTTCAAACCTTTCTGGATGACAGTGGGATGCTAGTTTGGTTTAAGGACTATTGCCTTTTAATACCTGAAACCGTCAATGCTTTGGGTGGGGCTCAGGTCAGGCTATGCCCCAACCCACCTGGGGTACACCTGCTATCCCCTCACAAAGGAACTACCATTGCTATGGCTGGTACCCCCTCATTCAGATAATAATATAACTTTTCTTTTTTGATAGGTAAAAGCTTATTATAACTTTATAAATCATTCATTTTGGATATTGGATTTTTTTTTTTTTTTTTTTTAATGTTAAATCCAAATATCCAATCATAGATATTTTCATTGACTTATCACCCTTATGTCTTGTATGTATTGTCTGTTCCACTAATTGTGAAATGGAAGAATATTGTCCATTTGGATTCAGCATTTTGTTGAAAGTTGGTCAAAGTATAATTGTGCCTAAAAAAATGTGAGGCTTTCAAAAGCTATATATAAGCAAATAAGTTAAAAGAAAAAACTGTGTATATGACCTCCGTTTTTTCCCCTTTTCTCAAGAGAATTGGCATGATACAATTTTTAAGAAAATATAAGTGTTGCTTACCATCCAGGTCAATTACTTCTTAGATAATTAATGATGCTTGCTTTTGCAACTTGTTGGATTGCTGTAAATTGTAATGACCAAAAATTTGGGATTAAGGTTTGGTTATTGTTATTCCGTTGTTGTTTAAATTTTGGGGATTGCTGATTTCAGGTCTTAAGTCAAAGCCATGAGACACAACAACAATGATTGATGCTGGGACTCCAATTAAGGTGAAGCTGAGGTAAAATGTGATGTGTTATTTGCTTTAGGTTGTTATTGGGCCTTGCAATGACCTGCCTGTAACTTTGAAGGACTTCTGTGAAATCATTCTGACAGTTGCTCTATGAATTTATTGAGCTCTCTCTCTCTCTCTCTCTCTCTTGTAGTGTCATTTGTTCTATTAATATCTCGTTTGTCTATTGAGTTATACACACGCATTTTAAATGCGTGGGAGGGGGAATTTGAACTAGAGATAGATGTTTTCATTGAACAGGAAAACAGGAAATATTATTGGATTTTAAGGGTTTTTTCACCTTTTAAGGCTACGTTTCTGCCTTAGCCTGTGGGGGCTTGAAATCTATAGTTTATTTTGTGTTTTTAAGTTTGATTAAACTGGTTTGGGTATCTTATGGTAGTGCTATCCTTCTGCAGTTCTGCAAAATCTTTTAGTTGCCCTTGCCGATTTCTGCTGGCTAATTTGCCTGGTTTGCATTATGGATTGCCAAGAAATAAGAATGTTTACAAGGTTATATATTTGTTCACTTGGTCGCCAGAACTGGCCTTTGAAACCTTTTATTTCTCTTTATTAGAGCATCCACAGTAGTGAAGCTATTTTTTTTAGCTATTTGGCATCACAAAAAGTTATTTTATCTATTTTACCTACTTATTTTACAAAACATCCAGCAGCAGTGGATTTATTTTAGCTTTCAACACAATAAAATAATATAAACATCATAATAAAATAATATATTTACTATAATAAAATAATATATCCCACTACCAAAGATATACCACAAACTCATCAATGGCACAATTCACAACTACTGCCAACCAAGAACAACCACTCACAACCGCTGCCAAAAATCTAATACATCTAGATTTCAATAATATGAAGAATGAAAGATTTCGACAATCATATCTGCGTGAACCAATAGAAAGGGTTGGATTACTAGGACCCACAATCCATCAATTAAAAATTAAGGAAAACCACAAAGCCTCCAAATGAAAATCAATGGATCCAAGCCTCCAAATGTCTATGAAGCACCCTAACCCATCAGTTTGAAGAAACAAATAACGTCGACCAAAAAAAAGCTCAATAGCAAAACGCAATCTTTTTTTTTTTTTTTTTTTTTTTGTTTTGATAATATGCAAAACCCAATCTTGAAAAAAGTAAGGAAAAATGCCAATACACCTCTTGAACTTTGAACTGGTGGCCAAAACACCCCTAAACTTTTTTATTGGCCAATTTACTCCCTAAATTATACACACCTGTCAAATTAATACTTCAGTTAGTTTCACATTAAAACACTAATTGAATAAGAGCATGTGAGAAGCATGTGACCTTTAAAAACTAACTAAGGGTCCGTTTGGATACAGCTAAAAACTGAAAACTGAAAACACTGTAGCAAAATAATTTTTAAATGTGTGAATAGTACTGTAGGACCCATTTTTAATGAAAAAGTTGCTAAAAAGTGAAAATTGTGGGTCCGTGAACAGTGAAATTTGGGTTGAAAAGTCACATGTTGCGGCTACTGTTCAATGAACAGTAGCCGCAATAGTAATGAACAGTGAAAATTCGGCTGAGAAAAGCTTGAAACGCGTGTGAAAAAAAAAAAAAAGGGCTGAAAACGTAACGCCAGACGCAAACGCGCTGGCCAAACGGACACTAAATCATAGAAAGAAGAGATTGACCGTAGAGGAGAGAGAGAGAGTAGGGGTGTGCAGAAAATCCACCGACCCCGCCAAATCCGACCCGACCCGCCGGGTTGGGTCGGTTTTTAAGGCTTGGTGGGTTGGATTGGGTCACAAAAAAGTTTTTCATAGCGGATCGGGTTGGGTGTGGGTCATAAAATTACAAACTCGCCAAACCCGACCCAACCCACCCATATTTAAAATATATTATATATTTAATAATTTAAAAAAAAAATCAGCTGTAAATTTAATATATACTAATAATAATATTATATACTATAAGTGCTTATATATATAATATACTAATAATAATATATTTAATAAATTTAATAATAATAATAATAAAAATTTGTCAAACCCATGGATTTAACCCGACCCAACCTGACCCATGTGGGTTGGGTTGAGTTGGGTTGAATTTTTTTGACCCACCATGGTGGGTTGGGTCAAAAAATCCTCTCAACCCAACCTAACCCGACTCATGCACATCCCTAAGAGAGAGAGAGAGAGAGAGGCAGTAGAGGCATAAAAAAATATCATTTTCTTCCTTGAGTGGGATTGAATAGAGAAAGATGAGGAAGAGTTTGTCATCATCTTCAGTTTCTATGTGGTCTTCAGCAGGGTCTTCTCGAGGAAATCTCTATAATGGAGTGGGCCCGCACAGAGGAGAGTGAATTGGGTGGCCCATCTGGGTTTTCATTGCTGGTTTACGCTTGGAAGAGATGAAAGCTATGGAGAGGTTTTGGCTGGATTATCTTTCACAAATTTGGTTTTGTTTAATTGATTAGTTTGTCTAACTCATTTGTTCATGAACATAGAAATAAAACAATTTACAAGATAATATATATGGATTTCATTTATACGTTCTTAGCTAGATCTAACAACTTCTTTTAAAGACAAAAAAGAGTTTATAGAGAGAAAAAAGTTTACAAAGAGAGGCCCAGCCGTGAAACAACACAACTTGCCTAGAAAAATCTCCATGCCAGCAATTCGAAAAAAGAAACTGCAAAAAATTCGGCAAGTCTTTCTTGCTAGCTTTATTTCTGGGTTATATAGTAAGGTATTTGTTGTCCGATCTATGTTGGAACTAAGATCCAAAATTTTCCTCTGATGGATCTACTGCCTCTCTCTCTCTCTTCTCTGCCGGTCAGTCTCTCCTTTACACAATAAAAATTTCTATGTAAACAGTAATTTAGTTAATTTTTAAAGGTCACGTGATTCTCACATGCTCTTATTCCGTTAGTGTTTTAAAGTGAAACTAACAGGAGTAGTAATTTGGCAGATGTGTATAGTTTAGGGAGTAAATTGGTTAATAAAAAAGTTCAGGGGGTGTTTTGGCCACTAGTTCAAAGTTTAGGGGGTGTATAAATATTTTTCCCAAAAAGTAATGTTGTGGTGGAAGAACTGCTCTTGCTTCCATTGCCAATTCTTTGTGATTGTCTCTGAAGCACTTTTCCTTCTGGGTTTCATCAGAAACCTCGTTTTCTCACTTTCCCAAACCTCTTTCTCCAAGCACCTGATTCGAGAATTCTTGCCAGTGATGAAGGTCCAGGACATTGTGGCGGTGCCGGCACCGAAAAACTGTGATGTCTGTCTATATGAGTTTGATGGAGAGGACGGGATCAGGTGGTTGAGGAATTGTAAGCACATTTTCCACAGAGATCAAGTGGATGCAGAAAAGAGAGAACATTTTTTTAATGAGAGAGGAGAGAGAAGTTTAGTAAAATATATATATTTTTTAGCTCTCAGTTACAATGCACAGCCATATATTTTTTAGCAAGATAGGTAAAAAATATATCTATACCTTCACTATTGTAGCACTCTTTTTAATATATAGTGGTGCTAAAAATAACTATATAGTTATTTAGCGCCACTATTGCTAGTGCTCTTCGGCATAGTAGCATTTGGCCATCGCCTAAGAGTTAAATGCATTGTATGGTTGCATTAGATAAAGTGTCTTATATCAATGTCATAGTTATTAAGTTCACGATCTAAATTGTAGTATCTTATGATGCTTGATCATGAGATCGATTCGGATTGTTGCATATTCAGTCATAGAATAAAGTTGAAGAATCACATGCTAGAACTTGAGATTGCATTGCTATCCCAAGGATGATTCTAGATGATTCTATCATAAGCTCAAATCATCTTTTTCAGCCAAAATAATGTCCTATGCCATACTATTATGCTTCTCAAAATGCCTAACAACAACACCATTCACGCATACCAAAATTCAATTCAAGTGAACAGAAAAAAGAAATCACAAACTCAGAGAGAGGGAAGGAGAAAGGGTAATGGTGATGATGATGTTAATGCCATGATGGCCTCCTTGAGTATATTGAGGAGCATGTCAACGGCCTTGATGATAACACACTTTTCGGAAGGTGTGGCTGCCAATGATGGCTTTGAGCTCACTAGTGTCACCGTCAAATTATTTGAGAATAAGGTGTGGTTGTCATTGTCAATAATGGCTTCAAGCGTGCTGGTTTCATTGGCTGAGTATTTAAGAATTGGGAAGAATATTTGAGAGGCTTTTAAAGGCAATCATCAAAAGAAAAATGTATAGTTGCAATTTGTCTGCTATGTGTTGACCCATCCTATATTTTAAAGGATATAGTTTTGAAATTTTGTCCTTTTAAGATAAAGTTTTCCTCCAAAAATTCTCCTCTTAATCATTGCGTGACAGTTTATAATATCATTAAGTCTACGTATCAAATGTCATATTTCATTAAAACATTCAATCGAGTTACATGACTTTTAAGTAGGTTACGTGATTAAAGGTAGATATGGATCGACTTTTAAGCTGTCAGTGTTAGGTAGCCGATTGAAGAAATTTTCATTCAAATTGTTCCAGAGAAAAAATAATATTTAGATTAGTAATATGAGTTAATTGACAACTTTGGCTTTGGGAATATTCAAAAAACATTTTTTTTAAAATATAAAATTAATATACTATTTTTCTTCATCATTTTAAAAATTATCGATTTAAATAATTTAAATAAATTGTGTTTAGAAATATATAATATTTCTTTAGTTAGTACTAGTAGAGCCGTAGAAGTGTGGTGTAGAGTATGTAAATTGTATAATGTCAAATTTAAATTTCCCCAATTATTTTTAACACTTGTGGTGATTTATTCCTTAAAAAAAAAATGAAAAATAAAATCTTATGATCATTGATACGATCTACGATACTGTTTTATTGATCTTATATGGAATATCGATTTTAATCACTATAGTTTCAAGAAACTTTATATAAAAATTTTCTCGGGGAAAAGAAACAACATGAATGAAAATTGACTTTATAAGGCACCTTCAAGAAAAAGAAGAAGAAAGGAAGAATTGAAAAAGAGATAATTTGGGAGAGAATTGAGAAAAATTATTACTTATTTTTCAATGATGAAATGCCAAGGATTCCGAAGTATTTATAAAATTCATTTGCAAAGGGATTTTTTTTTTTTTTTTTGAGAAAGTCATTTGCAAAGTTAAAATAACCAACAAACAAGTAATTTGGTTCCATTCCTGCAATCTATACTAAGGGTACATTTGGTACACTGAATGAGAATTACGACAAAAATTGTAATCTTTATTACTATGAATAAAATGTGTTGTAATGTAATAACTAAAGAATGATTACATTGTAATAAAAACATAATCAAACTAACATTTTGAAGAATAGCTATTCATAAAGAATGATTATTCATTTAATAAAAAATAATCAAACTAAAGAATAACTAAACCGTAGAAATAATTATTACATTACAACACTTATTACAGTCTACCAAACATGTCCTAAGTCGGGCTAGGCTCTTCTTGAAATCTTGTAATTAATCTTGTGCACTTCATAGTATATATTATGGAAAGTAAAGAAATAAATAAAATAGTGTAATAAACGTGACGTGTTTAACTCTACTACTTTACATTATGATACTTTTTATTTAAAACAGTGATAGTATTTTCTTCTTATATAAGATTAGGAAAAATCAATTAATTTTTATACCCTAAAAAAGAGCATTTCTTATATATAATAAGAGTATAACAATAAATCTTTATAAATTATAACCTTCAACAAAACAATATTTGGCTAAAAAGCTAAAAAAAAACATTATCTATAATAATTTCAATTCATTTACTGTAGGGGTATTGGGCCCAGAGCTCATTATCTATGTATATATTGGGCCTAAGCCCAAGCTGAAGACGAGAGGTCGTCCAAAAATGAGTAAACATTGTCAAGAAAGTCTGTGTTAGTAAATAAAGAAGTTAGTTTTAGTCATAATGGCCCAGGAGGTGAGCCGAAGGTGAATGCCTCGTCGGCTAACCAAAGCTGAGGTCCAAAAGGTAGTCTGCCGTCTAGAGGAACGTTCCAGAAAATTCTGTTGGTACGGATAAGCATTGCGGGAACATAAGACAGGGAGAGTCCTAAAAGATCTAAGGAGAAAACTACTACCACCATATTAAATGCTCTACAGCTAACTCTTTGGCCACATTAATATAGAGATGATACATGAATAGTGGTTTTCAGCCTTACAGTTACCACACAAAGACTTTAAGAAGGTGCTGATGGGACAAGTATCAAGACCAACCATCGGGCATGTATATAGAGGGTAAAGATCAAAAGGAAAAAGAGTATAAAAGAGAGAGGAGGTAATGAGGAAAGGGATCGAGAACTTAAGAGAAAAAGACTATAGTAACAAGAATTATATCTGTAACTAAACTTGGAAAAATATATAAGAACTAAACTCCTCGGATTGTGCCGAGAACGATGTTCTTTAGTGTAAACTTGTCTATCTTCATTCTCCTGTTATTTGAATCCACTTTAGTGGTTGTCTAATTCATTAAAACTCAGTTTTCTAACCCACTCTCTATAAATTCATTGTTTTGAGTTTTTTGGGCCTAAGTCCATCCATCTTTTGGACTAGGGACTCAAATCTCGTTCTTACATTTACTTTTTTATCATCTTTACCGAAAAATTGAATTCTTGTCAATCTTTTCACTCTTCAATCATTATCTATTTTTTATTATATCAATTTTTTTTACTCTTAACAAATGACTGTAGGGGCCTTGGCCTCGGATCTCATTATTTTGGTATTATAATTGATCTAAGGCCCAAGTCGAGGACTAAAAGTGTTCGAGAAGGGGGTAAATGCTGTCAAAGGGACCATATTGACAAACGAAGAAGTCAATTTAGATTATAACAACCCAGGGGGTTGTGCATTATTTGGGTATATAATGGACCTAAGGTCTAAGCCGAGGATTAAAAGCATCCGAGAAAGGGATAAACGCTGTCAAAAGGGACCATATTGACAAACAGAGAAGTCAATTTAGATCATAACAACCCAGAGGGTTGTGCTGAGAATAAAAAACCACCTTGGCTGACCGAGGCCGAGGTCCGTAAAGATGGTCTGCTATCCGAAGAAACGTCATAGAAACACTTAGTTGATATGGATAAGCACTATGGAAGCTCAAGACATAGAAGGATCCTAAAATATCTAAGGAGAGAGCTGCTACCTCTGCATTAAATGTACTGCAGCTAACTCCCTGATCACATTAATGTGGAGGTGATACCTGAACAGTAGATTTCAGCCTTACAGTTATTACCTGAAGACTTATGGGAGGTGCTGATGGGACAAATATCAAGACTAACTATCTGGAATGGACGTTGAAGATAGGGATGAAAGGAAAATGAGTATAAAATGAGGAAAAGGTAGCAAGAATAGGAATGGCAACGGGTCGGGTTCGGGCCGGGTTTTTCATACCCGGAACCCGACCCGCGGGCCAAGACCCGTGACCCAAACCCGGCCCGTTTACTAAGCGGGTTTTTTCTCGGGGCCCGGACCCGCCCCAGCCGGGCCCCGCGGCCCCATGGGCCCCATAAGGGATTGGGCCCCAATTCGTGGCCCAAAAAAAAAAAAAAATTCGGCAAGCACAGCACTGACTAAACACAGAAACACCCAATTTTATTTTTCCCATACTAATCTAGCACCTAAACACCTCCAATTTTTGTCTTTGAAAGTTTTCAAGTAAATCTACAGCTGAAAAAAAAATTTCCCCTTGCTTCTTCGTGTTTAAGTGATAAAGATTCATCACCCAAGATACCATTTACAAAAGCATAAAAACGAAAATCAACATTCAGATATAGGGCAGATCTGCCAGGGCAGTTTCACAAAAGTATAAAAACGAAAATGAACATAAATAGAAATAATATAAACTCTTCACTCATAAAATATAAAAAAAAAAAAAACAAACCACAACACAAATAGAAACACAGATCAGCTTATTTTTGGCTCTTCTTTGTTAATACAGATTTTCACTCATCAAAAAAAAAAAAAAAAAAAACACAAATCATAAACAGAAAATACAATCTTGTCCTCCGATCATCTGATCTCTCTCCGATCTAACAAGCCTATGATCAGATCTAACAATCCCGTGCTCCTCCGTGACAAACTTCAACAACAACAAGATCCGTGCTCCTCTCTGAAAAACAACCACCACGTGATAAGAGTGAGGGTGAGGATGGATTGGTGAGTGAATGAGAGTGAGATGACTGGGTGAGGCGCGGCTGAAAGAAAACGAGTGAGAATGAGAGAGGTAAGGGGTGGCGAGGCGGAATGACGCCGTGAGGGAGCGTGAGGCAAAATGAGGCGTGGGGCTGTGAAGCTGAGTGAGGCCGTGACCGTGAGCGTCTGAGGGCGAGGGAGGGTGGCGGCGGTNGAATAAAATGTGTTGTAATGTAATAACAAAATCTATTCATTAGTTTGGTTGTGATATATAATATTAGAATGAAACTTAACATTTATTTTAGGAAATTTCTTACTCATACAATTATATTTCCTTAAAAAATTTATTTTTAAATTTAAGAGAGATATTTGTTATTTTTATGATTTTTTATTTTTATAATTGTTAGATGTATATGAAAAGTTTGTTTACTTGAAATATATTAAGTTTTGAAATTATTGCACTCACTAAAGAATAGCTAATACAACATTTTAAAAAGAAATAATTATTCCCCATTTTGAAGAATAGCTATTCATAAAGAATGATTATTCATTATAATAAAAACATAACAAACTAAAGAATAACTAAACCGTAGAAATAATTATTACATTACAACACTTATTACAGTCTACCAAACATGTCCTAAGTCGGGCTAGGCTCTTCTTGTAAATCTTGTAATTAATCTTGTGCACTTCAATAGTATATATTATGGAAAGTAAAGAAATAAATAAAATAGTGTAATAAACGTGACGTGTTTAACTCTACTACTTTACATTATGATACTTTTTATTTAAAACAGTGATAGTATTTTCTTCTTATATAAGATTAGGAAAAACAATTAATTTTTATACCCTAAAAAAGAGCAATTTCTTATATATAATAAGAGTATAACAATAAATCTTTATAAATTATAACCTTCCAACAAAACAATATTTGGCTAAAAAGCTAAAAAAAAACATTATCTATAATATTTCAATTCATTTACTGTAGGGGTATTGGGCCCAGAGCTCATTATCTATGTATATATTGGGCCTAAGGCCAAGCTGAAGACGAGAGGTCGTCCAAAAATGGAGTAAACATTGTCAAGAAAGTCTGTGTTAGTAAATAAAGAAGTTAGTTTTAGTCATAATGGCCCAGGAGTGTGAGCCGAAGGTGAATGCCTCTCGGCTAACCAAAGTTGAGGTCCAAAAAGGTAGTCTGCCGTCGCGAGGAACGTTCCAGAAAATTCTGTTGGTACGGATAAGCATTGCGGGAACATAGGACAGGGAGAGTCCTAAAAATCTAAGGAGAAAACTACTACCACCATATTAAATGCTCTACAGCTAACTCTTTGCCACATTAATATAGAGATGATACATGAAAGTGGTTTCAGCCTTACAGTTACCACACAAAAACTTAAGAAGGTGCTGATGGGACAAGTATCAAGACCAAGAGAGCTTGAGAGAGAGAGAGAGAGAGAGAGAGAGAGAGAGAGAGAGGCTGAGGTGTGAGAATTGAATGAGATCAGATTATGAGAGGGACTTAGGGTTTACTACTACTATATATATATATAAGGGGGTTTTTTTGTAAATTCAAGGTAATCGGGTTATATCCGGGTCGGGTTTCGGGCCGGGTTTTGATAAAATCCGAACCCGACCCGGATCCGCTTCGGGTTTTTTTTTAAAAAATTCATACCCGACCCTATTCTTTATCGGACCGGGTAAAATCCGGCCCATTAGGGTCGGGCCGGGCCGGGTATCCACGGGTCGGATTTAAATTGCCATCCCTAAGCAAGAAAGGGGGATAAAAAAAATAAAGGGTGAAACACTGTAGCAATCTAGAACTAAACTTGTATCCCCATCTAAGATCATTATATAAGAATCAGTCTCCTCGGATATTACCGAGGACATTTATTACTCATTCTACAATTGTCCATCTTCATTCTTTCACCATCAACCTACTTAATTTGTTATTTGATTAACTAAAACCCAGTTTTCTAACCCATTTATCTATAAATTCATTATTTTGGGCCTTTTGGGCCTAAGTCTATTCATATCTTTGGGTTAGGAATTCAAATCAGGTTCTTACACAGACCAATCCAAACGTTGTGCCTGCAATAAGGCACGGAGTTGTGGGTAACACCAGCGGCGGTTCTAGGAAATTTTAAAATTTTTTTAATAAAAATAAAACTTGAATGTATTAACATTACAAAATAAAAAATTAGTAAATACATAAAATTTTAAAATTTCATTTCACAAGATTTCATATTTTGAAATTCTTTTGTGATATGATAGTTTCACTATTAATGTTATCTGCTACATCATTTTCAATATACACAACCAAACAATTATTAAGCTACTAATCTCCAATTCAATTACTAACTGTGGGGCCAGAAAATCGGGTAGCCTCTGCCCACTTCAACCCAGGCCCAAATGGCCCACGTCGAGGATGCATGATGGGTCCGAGGATGACTCTATCCTCGGTCGTCTGAGACCTCAGTATGAAGAAGAGTCAAGCCCTGGGCGAACTGTCACCTCGGCATTGAATACGCTCACCTAACCCTTCTGGCCGCATTAATGAGGATGTAACCCCTTGACAGGGCAACATCGATCAGGGTGAACCACTTAAGCACGGATATGACATTTGATGGGATAGACGGTCAGGTGGAAGGCCAATAGATGACCAACAAGAGGAGGAAGAGAGGGATATATAAGAAATGTGAGCAAAATGTAAAGGAGAGGAGTTTTTTGAGAGAGGGGAAGGGAAAGCCTCCTCGGCCGTGGTCCGAGGAGCCTCCCCCAGTCGTAGATTGCTCTAAGTATTTTTCAAAGAAAGAAAAGAGTTCATGCTTCGTGAACGCCGGCCAGCGCCTAAACCTTCGATCCACTCTACAAATTCATTGTTCTGGGTTCGTTGGGCCTTTGACCCATATCTTTTGGGCTTGAGCAACAAAAACAGACCCTACAATTGGCGTCGTCTGTGGGAAAGATTAGTGCGCTGGCCGGCGCAACAGGCGATTGTTCTAAATAATCACTCTACGGAAGATCGGCGATGATGCAAAAAAAAAAACTACCAAACAAACACTGCAGAAAGATAAAAGTTCGAGACAGGAGATTTAATAGCAAAGAAAGGAAGCTTGATATTATTTCATAAAAAGAAAAGTACAAAATACAATCAGAGGCTCAGGCAGGCGTGTTTTAAAACTATTCCTACAAGTTAGTTCTACAATCAGAGGCCCAGGCGGACCCGTCCTAAAACTAGCTAGAGGGAAGTGTCAACCCGGACTCTTATTGGCATCAAGAGAATGGGAGAACTTGACAATAAGAGGGCGGAAGGGGGCTGAGGCTGGCTCGCTTCAAGACCACCAACAACTCCTTTCTCGGAGAGGCGGAGCTTGAACAAAGCGAGGAGCAGATGCAGGGGCTCTGGGACGCCCTCCCCTGTGATATTCCCTTGATTCTCTCCAATCCTCACGAGCGTTGGCCGTTGAAGACGGCAACACTCGGGCACCAGCCATGACATAGGTTCGCGCATCTCCTCCGTCGGGGGTGCACTCCGGGGAGAGACGTTAGGTACTTCAGCGACGTCCTTCCTGGCCACCGCGTACGGGACTGTTAGTGTTACGCCTAGACTCTGCAGCGCCGGAAGTCCAGTGGGGGCCGCAGTCACAGCGGTTATTGGCACGGATGTCCTCACACCCGCCCAAAGCCGCCCCATATCCACCAACTCCGGTCACAATTCCGGAGGGGTTATTAAAGGGGCTTGGGGAGCTGAAAGGGTGTGTTTTTTCTGTTTGCGTTAGGAAGTTCATGGAGTATGGAGAAACCATCCCCCTGGAAAGCCTTATATAGAGGATGAAGGTTGGTGAGAATTAATCCACGCAGAATTCGAAAAGAGAGTTACCAGCAGGGCTAATAATGGAGTTACCAAATTCCAAGGGGACCGTAGACCATTGGATTTGTGTTAATTCACGAGGACATTAATGAAGGCGCGTCTCGCACACCGAAACGTCTAGCGCGGAACATGAACGGCCAAGGGACGCTTCGTAAATGAAAAGATGGGGGCTCGAGCTGGAGGCGAGATCAACGCCACGTGTAAGATCATAATTCGACCCAAGGAGGAATCGTCTCCAATAAAGCGGTCCGAGGACAAACCCCTCCTTACAGAGAAATGAAAGCGTTAGACAGAACCAAGACATTGCATAGTCCTCGGACTCAAGCCTATGGGGAAACTAACCGCTCCTCTATACCTGGTTACTAGACAGAACAAAGGTATTGCATGGTCCTCGGACTCAAACCTATGGGGAAACTAGACACTTACAGAGAAATGAAAAAGTTAGACAGAACCAAGGCATTGCATGGTCCTCGAACTTAAGCCTATGGGGAAACTAACCGCTCCTCTATACCTGGGTACTAGACAGAACCAAGGTATTGCATGGTCCTCGGACTCAAACTTATGGGGAAACTAGATACTTACAGAGAAATGAAAGCGTTAGACAGAACCAAGGCACTGCATGGTCCTCGGACTCAGGCCTATGGGGAAACTACTCGCTCCTCTATACCTGGGTACTAGACAGAACCAAGAGGTATTGCATGGTCTCGGACTCAAACCCATGGGAAACTAGATACTTACAGAGAAATGAAAGCGTTAGACAGAACCAAGGCACTGCATGGTCCTCGGACTCAGGCCTATGGGGAAACTACTCGCTCCTCTATACTTGGTACTAGACAGAACCAAGGTATTGCATGGTCCTCGACTCAAACCTATGGGGAAACTAGATACTTACAGAGAAATGAAAGCGTTAGACAGAACCAAGGCACTGCATGGTCCTCGGACTCAGCCTATGGGGAAACTACTCGCTCCTCTATACCGGGTACTAGACAGAACCAAGGTATTGCATGGTCCTCGGACTCAAACCTATGGGAACTAGATACTTACAGAGAAATGAAAGCGTTAGACAGAACCAAGCACTGCATGGTCCTCGGACTCAGGCCTATGGGGAAACTACTCGCTCCTCTATACTGTGGTACTAGACAGAACCAAGGTATTGCATGGTCCTCGGACTCAAACCTATGGGGAACTAGATACTTACAGAGAAATGAAAGCGTTAGACAGAACCAAGGCACTGCATGGTCCTCGGACTCAGGCCTATGGGGAAACTACTCGCTCCTCTATACCTGTACTAGACAGAACCAAGTATTGCATGGTCCTCAGGACTCAAACCTATGGGGAAACTAGATACTTACAGAGAAATGAAAGCGTTAGACAGAACCAAGGCATTGCAAGGTCCTCAGACTCAGGCCTATGGGGAAACTAATCACTCCTCTATACCTGGGTACTAGACAGAACCAAGGTATTGCGTGGTCCTCAGACTCAAACCTATGGGGAAACTAGATACTTCCAGAGAAATGAAAGCGTTATACAGAACCAAGGCACTGCATGGTCCTCGGACTCCGGCCTATGGGGAAACTAATCGTTCCTCTATACCTGGATGCTAGACAGAACCAAGGTATTGCATGGTCCTCGGACTCAAAACTATGGGGAAGCTAGATACTTACAGAGAAATGAAAGCGTTAGACAGAACCAAGGCACTGCATGGTCCTCGGACTCAGGCCTATGGGGAAACTAATCGCTCCTCTATACCTGGATGCTAGACAGAACCAAGGTATTGCATGGTCCTCGGACTCAAAACTATGGGGAAGCTAGATACTTACAGAGAAATGAAAGCGTTAGACAGAACCAAGGCACTGCATGGTCCTCGGACTCAGGCCTATGGGGAAACTAATCGCTCCTCTATACCTGGTTGCTAGACAGAACCAAGGTATTGCATGGTTCTCGGACTCAAACCTATGGGGAAACTAGATACTTACAAAGAAATAAAAGCGTTAGACAAAACCAAGGCACTACATGATCCTCGGACTCAAGCCTATAGGGAAACTAATCGCTCCTCTATGCTTGGGTACTAGACAATACCAAGGTAGTCCATGGTCCTCGGACTCAAACCTCTGGGGAAACTAGATACTTGCAGAGAAATGAAAGCATTAGACAGAACCAAGGCATTGCATGGTCCTCGGACTTAGGCCTATAGGGAAACTAATCGCTCCTCCATACCTGGGTACTAGACAGAATGAAGGTATTGCATGGTCCTCGGACTCAAACCTCTGGGGAAACTAGATACTTACAGAGAAATGAAAGCGTTAGACAGAACCAAGGCACTGCATGGTCCTTGGACACAGGCCTATGGGGAAATTAATCGCTCCTCTATATCTGGGTACTAGACATAGCCAAGGTGTTGCATGGTCTTCGGGCTCAAACCTATGGGGAAACTAGATACTTATAGAGAAATGAAAGCGTTAGACAGAACCAAGGCATTGCATGGTCCTCGGACTCAGGCCTGTTGGGAAACTAATCGCTCCTCTATACTTGGGTACTAGACAGAACCAAGGTATTGCATGGTCCTCGGACTCAAACCTATGGGGAAACTAGATACTTATAGAGAAATGAAAGCGTTAGACAAAACCAAGACATTGCATGGTCCTCGGACTCTGGCCTATGGGGAAACTAATCGCTCCTCTATACCTGGGTACTGGACAGAACCAAGGTATCGCATGGTCCTCGGACCCAAACCTATTGGGAAACTAGATAGTTACAGAGAAATGAAAGCGTTAGACAGAACCAAGGCACTGCATGGTCCTCGGACTCAGGCCTTTGGGGATACTAATCGCTCCTCTATACCTTGGTACTAAACAGAACCAAGGTATTGCATGATCCTCGAACTCAAACCTATGGGGAAATTAGATACTTACAGAGAAATGAAAGCGTTAGACAGAACCTAGGCACTGCATTGTCCTCGGACTCAGGCCTATAGGGAAACTAACCGCTTATTTAGACCAGGGTGCTGAACAGAACAAGGGCTTCGCTTGGCCCTCGGACTCAAGCCTACAAGGAGGCTAACTACAAAATATCCCAAGTTAGGAAAGGACCAAGCCCCACCTAGCCCTTAAGACGCAAGAGAGTTGCCCATGCATACGTCTTCTCTCCTTATCATCGTTACTTGCGCGATTGACCGACATACAATTCTAGCTAAAATCGTACAGATCTAAAAGGAGAAGCAGGCAGCGTGCATACAAGTAAGCAATTCAAATAAAGGGAAATTACATTTGCATTACAGCGATGAGTTTGTAAAAAATTGCATGGCAAGAGCCACAGTACACAGAGGAGAAACACAACAAAATAAAATGACAGCGTGAAAGTAGGACGAGCCGAGCCGCCGGGGAGTCTACTCCTTTTGCTCAGGCTGAACAGGGGCAACCCTTGACCCCTCCGAGCCCTGGCCTGAGGGGACGGCCTGCGGGGGTACGGCGAGAGTAGCTGCTTCCTCAGTGGTGGGGGTTGGATTATCGGAAGGGATCTCCACTACCTCTTGGGGCACTTCCTCGCTCGAAGGCTCTCCCAGCTCAGTTGCCCACACCTCTTCAACAATCCCCCCAACCTTAGGGTCCTCAGGGGCGGCCTCGCGGATAGCGACGGGGTAATACACGTTCTCTGCCTTCCACAGGTCGGACGTGGCCTCCACCCCAGCTTGTTTGAGGGCCTCAGCCCAGACCTGGGAACAATATCGCCTACACACCCCCGGGACTTGAGCCTTGTAGGCGGCCTCCACCGCAGCCATCCCATCAGCATAAGCTGTGGTCTCAGCCTCCTCCTTGGCGCGCTCGGCCATCTCCTTGCCATGGCCAGCCTCGTCCTTAGCCCCCCGACCCTGGTCTCTGGCCCATTCTGCCTCCCTCTAGGCCTCCTCGGCCTTTGTCACCTTAGTCTACAGATCAGCGATCAGATCCCTTGCGATCTGCAATTGGTCCTGCGCCTCGCCTAGGCGCCTCGTTTGCTCACTGGCCTGGTTCTGGGCACCCTCAAGACCGGACAGGGCATTGTCCCGCTCCCTAGTCACTGCCTTCAAATCCTCTCGGGCCTTGGCGAGGTCAGCCTCGAAATTCTTCAGAGTCCGGGTAGCTTGAAAGCGCCAGTCATGCTCCCGTTTGAGGGTCTCTTTCTGGTCGTTTGCCGCCCCCTCCAACATAAAGATAGCTTGGACAGCCTGCCAGAATAACCAATGTGCTATAAGCCCAATAAAAGAAAAAGAGTGGGAGAAGAGTCGAGGTTGTAGCCCTTACCATCCCCACATATCGCTTGAGGCTGAGGAAGACCTGCTCGCTCGTCAAAGTGTTAAGTCAGCCATGTCCGCTGGGAGCAGCAGGCTCCTCTCCAGCGCGTCGGCCACGCGCGCCCCTTCGCCCTCATTGAAGTCCCTGAGGGAGGCGGTATCCCTCAAGGGCTCCCTACAGAGCATCAGGGCTGGGAGCCAGGCCTTGGCCTCGAAAGAGGTGGTGTCGACGACCTGCCTCTCTTGGCTCTTGTCGCTTATTTTAAGCTGCTTGGACGGCCGCAGAGTAGTGTCCTCCTCCTGCGAGGACACCGTCTTATCCTCCACAGGCCTTTTACCCTTATCCTTCTTCTTCTTGGGGCCAGCAGGTACGGACCCAGAGGGCGAGCGCGTCTGAGAAGGAGAAGGAGGGAGCTTCTGCCGATCGGAAGTTGACCTAGTCTTTGGAGGTGGAGTGGGAAGTTTCTGTTAGGACTCCCCCGGCTGGCCCTCAATCAGGTCCAGCAAGTTGGTGGTGGGCTTCTTCTTGTACCCCATTGTTGGCCGGGGAGGAGCTTCTGAAGCAAGGAGGTCTGCTTTGGTCAAATTGGGATCACCCCAGTCTCTGGGAAGGTCCTCGGACTGATCAAGCTGGGCGAAAACATCAAACGCGTCCCCTTCACCCTTTGGAGCTTCCTCGGCTACCTCAGCGAACGGTTGGGAAGAGGAGGGTACGGCTAATGTGACAGCCTCCTGGTCGGAGGGCTCCTCGGGGAACGAAAATCTATCCTCGGTCACAGTAATCCTCTGAAGCCGAGGATCGTTGGCGAGGATAATGTGCTTCGGAACCGGGAACGATTTCTGGATGGGTTTATAACCCAAAATTATGTGGGCAGCCCTAACCTGATTGTCGTCCTTGTTTATATACACCGGCGCCCTTAGCACCTTCTACAAATCTTCCCGGTTGACCAGATGGAAGTGACGCTGAAAGGCGTGCGGGTCTACAAATGGAAAGCACCACTGCGTTAGTAAAAAAAAAAAAAAGGGAAAGAAAAAAGACGAGAACTTGAAACCCTTTCTGTCTCCCGCTGCCCCACCTGGTATTCCCTCTGTTGTTGGGCAATAAAGGCCATCGTGCCACTCCCTTGACACGATGAGGAAATCCTCGTAGAACCTCTTGCTGGACTCGAGGAGGCACTGAATGAGCCGCACCCTGTCGTCTCTCGTCTTCAGGTAATACGACTTGCCCTTAAGAAGCTGAAGGTTGTAACACCAGTTCACGTCGTGGTGGGTCAACCTCAGCCCCATCTTCTCGTTCAGGGCGTCCACACAGCCCAGAATCCTAAAGACGTTTATCCCACACTGGGTGGGGGCCAACCGGAAGTGCATGAGGTAATCCCTCATCACCGGCCCCATGGGGATTGTCATCCCCCTTTCAAGGAAGGCAATTATGGGAATTATCACCTTGCCCTCCTTCCTGTGTATGTGCCACTCCCAGACCTACATTGCCGGGAATTCTGCGGTCGGTGATGAATTACTCCATCGCCTCCGCGGTATCGACGTATTTCTTAAACCTACCCATCCCAATTGACACCTAAAAGAACTAAGAAAGAACAGGCGAAGTAGAAAAAAGGGTAAAGAGAAAGAGAGGTTAAAGAGAGACAGAGTGACTTACTGGAAAGAGGAAGGGCTCTTCGGACAGGCTTTTGCGCTGGAGGTGCTAGTGAGAGTATGGCTGAACTCAGAAGGGGCGCACGAATATTCTTGATTACAAATAAGGAACAGGAAGAAGCGGTTCGTACGGGTATTTATACCCCAATTCAAGGAACCATGCGGGTTTTCCCGCCCATAAATGCAAGACGAATCTCCACCATTGGATGGGTAACGCCTCATTAGACGTGGGAAGCACAGAGCCACCTGAATTTAATGATGGGCACGTTACGTGCTCCGAAACGTCAGCGACGTGTCTTTGGCAGGTGAATGGACCCCAGCACTGACGAGGGGTGGGGGGGGATAAGGCCGAGGATGTCAAAATCCTTCTCCCCGCCCGAGGATGCGTGCAGCAGGATTTTGAGGGGCTATTGTGGGGCCAGAAAATCGGGTAGCCTCGGCCCACTTCATCCCAGGCCCAAATGGCCCACGCCGAGGACGCATGATGGGTCCGAGGATGACCCTATCCTCTGTCGTTCGAGGCCTCAGTACAAAGAAGGGGCAAGCCCTAGGCGAACTTTCACCTCGGCATTGAATACGCTCACCTAACCCTTCTGGCCGCATTAATGAGGATGTAACCCCTTGACAGGGCAACATCGATCAGGGTGAACCACTTGAGCACGGATATGACCTTTGATGGGATAGACGGTCAGGTGGAAGGCCAATAGATGACCAACAGGAGGAGGAAGAGAGGGATATATAAGAAATGTGAGCAAAATGTAAGGGGGGTTTTTTGAGAGAAGGGAAGGGAAAGCCTCCTCGGACTACGGCCGAGGAGCATCCCCCAGTCGTAGATTTTTCTAAGTGTTTTTCAAAGAAAGAAAAGAGTTCATGCTTCGCGAACGCCGGCCAGTGCCTAAACCTTCGATCCACTCTCTACAAATTCATTGTTCTGGGTTCGTTGGGCCCTCTGACCCATATCCTTTGGGCTTGGGCAACAAAAACAGACCTTACATAAAGAATTTGGATTTTTTTTTTAAATCTAAAAAAAAAAAATATGTTGTTGTTTTTATTTAAGTGTATTAATATCATTTTAAAAAAAAATAAGGATTAGATGCAGATTTTGGATTGTAATCAAATTATGATTTTTTATCAACTGATAAACTATATTAATAAAATGATTACATGAAGAATTTAGATTGTAATCAAATTAAGATTTTTATCAACTTAGAAATCATAGGATTAAGATAAGAACAAGAAAAATTATATCTATTTTTTTTTTTAATTTAAAAAAAATTCTACAATTTGGTGAAATCACTTGGTGCAACCACGACTTCTAAGAATCTAAACCAAACTTTGATTATATAGTATATAATGATATATATATATATATATATATATATGTTAGGTAACACAAAAATAATGGAAAATGAAAAATATATTCATATGCTACCTGTATCATTTTTTTACCTATTATTTGATTTATTATAGAAACTATTTAAATTTGGGAAGAGAAGTGTACGAACAGGATAAAGGAAAAGAAACCTATTCGAATTTGATATTAATAGCAGGTTCTAATTAGCTCCACTAGTAAAGTCTCTTATGGTTGAATAAAAGATCTAAGGTTCAATTCCTGCCTATACCAAAAACTGATTGATATCTTGGTTTGATAATAAAAAAGCTATCATCAGCAGTAGACGCCATAGATTGAAACTCTCTAAAAAAATTGATATTAATAATTTTTTTGAGTAGGGGGACAAGGAGACATGACAACAAATTATTAAATACTAGCCTTTTCACACACACATTGCATATGCTTAGAGGCTTTTCTATTTTTTTTCCAAGGTAAACAATTTTTCATTTATCATAACTCGAAGTTGATGGATTTACCAATTATCAAAATTTCTAGGGTTGTAATAAGATCAAAATATAAATACATCTAAAAATGCATAAATCTCATCACACCCCTAAATATATTTGTAAATGAAAAATGCATCAACATTGAATTATAATGAATGAAAAGTTTTGTACTAAGAAAAAAAAAATAGAAGTCTCTAAGCATGAGCAACGTGTGTGTGAAAAGACAAATAAATAGATTTAATTGTGAATAGATTTGACTGAGGGGGACAGTTAAAATCAAGCCTAGGAGCTTTTGTTTTGAGGTATTGAGTTCTAAACTCTTTTCTTCCATTTATGCTTTAATCTTGTTTTTAATCTTGTTTCTTTGCTTTGTTTATGCTTAGATATGTTTGTTTAGCCTAGGGTTTAGTAGTTTGTATCTTTAAAAGCATGTTAGGTTGTTAGATTTATTGTTTTAAGTCTTGCTCTGTTTTATGTGTTTCTAAGTTTATGGGTTAGGGTTCATCAAGCGTGTCTACATACGCATGATTCTGTATGCGCACGCAAACTCATAGTATGTGTACGCATAAAACTGGCCTGTGTACACAAGCTTATATATACACACGCATACTCATATCCGGAAACTCTAATATGAATTTTCTGTTTCTATTTCTTTGTTTCTTTTACATCATATGCCTTTGGCTGGTTCCGTTTTATGCCCTCTAAGTTTTTGTTCCTCTATTTACATACTTGTTTGCCTTTAACATGCTAGATTAGAGATTCTTTTTATTTCTTGCTCTAATGCCATGAACATGCATTCATATGGCCATCCATTGATGCATATGTGTTGAGACGCAATAAGGTAAGTGAGCTAAGTCATGCATTTACATGAACATGCATTGGATATATGTTTGATGATGAGTATGAACATGATTGCTTGGATGATTTGTTCTTCATGCAATCACATGTTTATTTGGATCTTGCCATGTTTGTGTTTCTGCCATGTATACTTGCTGCCATGATTTGTTTGCTAGGGTTTATGATGATATGATGCCATGATAGATGTATGTTAGGGTTTTGGAATGATTAATGTCATGTTGTATGCTTAGATGTATGCTAGTGTGTGTGTGAGTGTGAGTATAGAATGCAATGTTGAATGTGCCTTTAATAGGATTAAGATATAAGACACAGTGACTGGAAGCCAACCCACAAGCCAGGCGATTTTGGGTGCCTAATATCTTCCCAAAACTGTACCTAAACTTCGAACCCATACTTTGGTAGTAAAACTTAGTCCTTCCATGTAAGGGAATTATTAAATGGTTCCTAGACCTAATCTAGGTGGCGACACCAATCTTTTCTCTACCTCGATCCACTCGGCTGAGGTGTACTCCCCCTCTTCCTTCAAGGAGGAACGCTCGCGCTCACACCCAATAGATGAATGTTGTTATTTTGAATGGTGTATGACCTTGAAGGCGCCATTGTCATATGCAAAGGATTTCCAACAACTACGAATTGGGTTGTGTATTGAGAGAGGAATTGAAGGCCATGCATGATAAGTTCCAACCCATTGTAGAGACTAAAAAGATGATGAAGATTATGTTTGTTGGATGGTGTATACTAATCATGACATCTTTGTAAAAATGTGTTATGGACAATTTTTTTTTTTCCTTTGTATGCACAGTACACTATCATGTAAGACTTGCTGTCAAAATGATATGGATATATAAAACTATTTTATTGTCGTGGTTGTGCAGTATGTGTTGTCTTCACTTTATGTCTTTGCGTTTGGTGTGTTATTTTGAATGTACTCATATTTATTCATTTTCTTTACCATATAATAGTCCAATATAAGAAAAAATGTTTTTTAACACGCTATGACATTTAATATTTTACTCAAATTAGCATGGAAATATGCACAATACACTAACTTCAGTAGTAGTTCGTGAATAGTAATAGAGCATATGATACTGATAATTTATAAATAATAATTCATGAATATATGGCCATGAATATATAGTTAACTACAAATAAACTACGACAAAATAATACTCTCATGTAACTGTTAAAAAAACGAACATAGTTCACAAATACAAGTACTTAAAAAGTTTACATGTTGGGTTCTGTAATCTGCCCACATTGCTTCAGTGATCTCATCATGATACTAAGTCATGGCTCGTTGTGCTTGTTGATTAAAGGCTTCTTTATTCCTGCCACTTCCAACTCTTGCGTCACCTGAGTTGTTTGTATCACATACTTCAGCATCTTGTTCTTCCCCTGCATGAAACAGATTATCTGACCGGTTATGCATGTGTATCGAGTTATGCAATGCACAATACGCTGTGACATTGAGTTGTTGTTTGGCTGGTGAATATGAGTGCATGTCATTTAGAATAGGAAACCTTGCCTTTAGAGCACCAAAACATTATTCAATAACCATTCACAATGACGAATGCCTATAATTAAATAATTCTTGGGGATTTGTAATTTATCTATTAGAACCTCGGTATTCTTGAGCATGGTATCTTACTGACTTCTATGGTGGGAGGAATGCAATACCTATTGCGTACCCCGAATCAACAAGATAATAGGATCCTGCAATAAATCGAAAATAAGTCTTAACATGAATAAAGTAAGACAAGTTTAAAAACATTAAGTTAATATGTATGGCTATGGGGCAAGAAATTATAATTATTTTTGTAACCTCTAGCAAGCCAAGGGAATTGGTACTTAGCATCTCCAAAAGCCTCTTGCATCACCCTGGAATTGTTTGCATTACCCTCCCATCTAGCATGAACGTATGTAAACCTCATATCAAAGTTGCATGCACACATAACATTCTGTGTTATCTTAGTTTTCCTATCTCTAAATGCAGCACTCTTACAAGATGGAGTTGTACTGATATGGGTACCATCAATAGCTGTACTGAATATGAGTGCATGTCATTTAGAATAGGAAACCTTGCCTTTAGAACACCAAAACATTATTCAATAACCATTCGCAATGACGAATGCCTATAATTAAATCATTCTTGGGGATTTGTAATTCATCTATTAGAACCTCGGTATTCTCGAGCATGGTATCTTACTGACTTCTATGGTTGGAGGAATGCAATACCTATTGCGTACCCCGAATCAACAAGATAATAGGATCCTGCAATAAATCGAAAATAAGTCTTAACATGAATAAAGTAAGACAAGTTTAAAAACATTAAGTTAATATGTATGGCTATGGGGTAAGAAATTATAATTATTTTTGTAACCTCTAGCAGGCCAAGGGAATTGGTACTTAGCATCTCCAAAAGCCTCTTGCATCACCCTGGAATTGTTTGCATTACCCTCCCATCTAGCATGAACGTATGTAAACCTCATATGAAAGTTGCATGCACACATAACATTCTGTGTTATCTTAGTTTTCCTATCTCTAAATGCGGTACTCTTACAAGATGGAGTTGTACTGATATGGGTACCATCAATAGCTGTACTGAATATGAGTGCATGTCATTTAGAATAGGAAACCTTGCCTTGAACACCAAAACATTATTCAATAACCATTCGCAATGATGAATGCCTATAATTAAATAATTCTTGGGGATTTGTAATTTATCTATTAGAACCTCGGTATTCTCGAGCATGGTATCTTACTGACTTCTATGGTGGGAGGAATGCAATAGCTATTGCGTACCCCGAATCAACAAGATAATAGGATCCTGCAATAAATTGAAAGTAAGTCTTAACATGAATAAAGTAAGACAAGTTTAAAACACTAAGTTAATATGCATGGCTATGGGCTAAGAAATTATAATTATTTTTGTAACCTCTAGCAGGCCAAGGGAATTGGTACTTAGCATCTCCAAAAGCCTCTTGCATCACCCTGGAATTGTTTGGATTACCCTCCCATCTAGCATGAACGTATGTAAACCTCATATCAAAGTTGCATGCACACATAACATTCTGTGTTATCTTAGTTTTCCTATCTCTAAATGCGGTACTCTTACAAGATGGAGTTTTACTGATATGGGTACCATCAATAGCTCCTATACATTTTTTTTAACAAACCATAAATTTTAACACAAGTTAACGTGACATCAATATATAATAAGAATTTTTTTATTTTTAATAAGTAGTTAAGTTTCATTGAAAATTTACCAAAAACAAACACACACAAGTATAACCTGAGTATACACTAGCATATTATGAAATATTTATTATTTGTTTTTGATAAGTATGATATATTTATTATAAATAGGAAAAAGTATCATACCTTAAACCATGGATAATACTTCCCACTTTCACGAAAATGACCAGGGTGCTCATTTGCATAATTATCTAGCCTAATTATCATGGATCTCAATGAATGAATTGCCCTTAATGCATGATAAAATCTCTGTTGAATGGTTTCAAGTGAATGTTGGAAGCGGTTTGTAGCCAACCTCGTGTTTTTATTATGCCCAACAATATATAAAAGCATCCCAACCGCCTCCTCAACTGAGACAATTCCAGTATCTTTCTCTAACAAGTGTAGTCAACTCGTTGCATAAATGCTGAAAGATGTGAATGTCCATGCGAAACATTTCATAACATACTTAGGGAATTTCTTAATAATTTCATCCATGAAAGACCTCCCAGTCAAAATACTGGTACATCTAGGACTTTTGAGATAATATTTTTGCACATATTGGATACACTCAAACATATAACTTGTTGCTATTACAAACTCTACATCACTTTCATCATAGTCCGAACCATAATTATGATTGAATCACACCTATGATTAATACAACAATGGTAAATCATGAATATAGCTATAAATAAAATATGTGTAATATCAAAGACAACATAAGTAGTATTAGCTATAACATAACATCAATAGGTCCACAATAATATAAATATATAAGTGCATGCCATATATAAATCCCTAAAAGCACTTAGAGCATTTTCATTAAGAATGCTAAATGCTATAAATGCTAAATTTTAACATCAAATTTGTAAAAAACACCGAAAAGCAAGCTACAACAAACATGCTAAACTTAAAAAAAAAAATACAATCTGAGCTACAATGAGCTTTCATCTTTGAAAGCCCACTGTAGCTCCAATCTTAAAAAAAAATTATTATTTTAATGCTTGTGGTGGAAAAGATGATTTGTGTAGTTGTTTTTTATTATTTTAATGAGTAGTTTATATTATTTTAAACGAAATGGTAAAAAAAATAAAACCTTTGATATTGAGTGTATTGTAAAATAAGTTGTTAAAATTGATAAAGTGGCTTTTTAAGATACTAAATGCTAAATTTTTTTAGATCCTTGATAAGAATGCTCTTAGTTCATAATAACATAAAAATATAACTACCACTTGTTCATCCAATTGGTTCATATTCTACCACTAACATAAAAACATAACTACTAACATTATATCCAAAATATGTGGCACACTACCAAACAAACCCAACACAACAACAAAACAAAGCAAACCCAACGCAAGCAATCCTGCCTAATATCCATTCCCAACTAATTCCATCCAAGCTTTTCTCCTTTCCGGCTTCATGGAAATAAAAGCAGCCCTAACATTGGGATTAAGGAGTTGAGCACCTCAACGGCTTTGTCAATGGAGAACCTATCACCCCCCACAAAAGACTCACCTGTTTGCTTTCTACTCTCATTAGCTATGAGCCTTACCTTTGACACTTCCATGAAGCGCTTGATAGCCTCATTCATCTCACTAAGTATCTCTCCTTTCTTCTTCTTCCCCTTGGAATGCTCTGGTTGGGCTACATGCTTTTCAGTACACCTGCTTTGCTCTTCAATTGGTGTGATCAGCTCCTCTATGTCATCTCCACTATCAGCTTCTAAATACACACGTACTCCAGCTGATAGAAATCCCTCATCTAGCTCTTGCTCTTCATCACTGTTTGGAGCTGATTGGGCTAATGAAATTTGAAGGAATCCATTGGCAGTGCTTTTGTTGAAAAGTTGTCCCAACAAGTCACGGTGATCAAGGCCCTTTTTCCGGAACTCCTTGCATTTAGGGTTGGGCTATCAACATGCATACATAACGAGTTAAACACATGTAATATTTATTTAAGTAAAACAATAATTCAACAACATTAAAATTATTGTGTTCACATATAACACTTACGGCAATTGCGTTTGTCCAAACCTCTTCACTTCCTATCACTATATATGTTTGTATGGGAATCCCAACCCATCCCTGAATGTCCGATTAGCTCAGAAAATACACGATTTCTAACCTTCAAGCTTTGAAATTTCTACCTTACTTGGTCTTTATGGTAGTTTTTATTAGCACGTCATTTAAACTCTTTTTGAATAAAACCCCAAAGAGCTTTCTTAAACATACCTGGTTGCATGTTCCCTTTGAGTTGTTCTTCCACCAGCACATCAATAAAATGCTTCTCAATAGGCAGAGGCCACAATTTCCTATCTTCTGCGTCGCTTGATGCATTAGCCATCTAATGGCATAAAAGTTCCACATACTTAACCAATACCCAAATATCCAATAACATACATCTAAAATATTCTCAATTTATCCAAATAGTTGAACACAAAATATTGTAGAAGCATATATATCAATTTTTTTAAACACGTAGTATCCTATTAACACATAAAACATTCATTTAAAAAAAAAAAAAAAAACCATGTAAAATTGGTACATAATGAAAGGCTAGAGTAAGGCTAATTTGAAGATATAAAATTCACATGTAACAAAAG
This sequence comes from Quercus suber, assembly GCF_002906115.3. Taxonomy (NCBI): domain Eukaryota; kingdom Viridiplantae; phylum Streptophyta; class Magnoliopsida; order Fagales; family Fagaceae; genus Quercus; species Quercus suber. The sequence goes on from NW_027070333.1 coordinate 106,383, forward strand.
AAAACAGAAACTTACAATTCTCTCTTGCCCGATACAAAACCTGATGTTGGAGTTCAAAACACTAGAAAAGAGCAAAAAAAAAAAACTATTTGTGACTTGTGAACAGAAAAAAAAAGGCTCACAGAAGCAGTTCAGCTTTCTCTTAACACATTTCCTGTGACAAAACAATATTCTTGTGAATTGAAACCAAAAACCAAACTACCAATTTAACTAGTACTTAATGTCCACAATAATACTTAATTCCACAAATAAGTGCCTTCCTAATTCTACAAAGAGGTGTCGTTCTAAAGTCAACACTTCTCTAGGAAGAAAAAAAAAAAAAAAAACAGGACATAAGTGTCATGATAACCACGAGGAAACTTGGTATTTGATTGACAATTAGAAATCCTTATAAAAGTCAGTTATTTTCTGCACCAAATCTTCTTTTATTTATTTAATTTTTTTCATCAAATTTAATGGTTGACCATATGGTTACCTTTATCCCCTCCCCAAGTCCATGGATTGTACCTAATGTTTTAATCATGTTATATAGAAAGGTGGTTTGGGCTTTTTTCAAGACCTTGGTTACATAAGATGGATTGGCTTCTCATATCAATTTATTAGTTTCAAAAAATTAATAGTTTTAATTTGCCATGGCATACTCTCAGCAATGCAAACTCAAATAACATGGTATTGAAATGGTCACATGAGCATTTTACAATAAACAATGATATAGGTGCTTGCTTTGGCATTTCCAGAAATTTAACAACAGCTAAATGGGAATTGAAAGTAAAGAAAAATGGCCTCATTTGCAGCATATGCAACAGAATATGCTAATTATCCCCTAAAGCTTACCTACAGACCAAAAGAAAATATCTGACCCCTTTGAAATACAGCAAGGGAAAAGTACTTTCAAACAAAACCAAATTATTGTTAGAATACGGCAGACCAAAATCCAATCCCAGAAAACAGTAACCCAGAAAATATCTGGAATTCGAAAAGGGGACAAGACAATAACAAATGTCCTCAAATGACAGTTTCAAAAACTCAACACGTTTATGATACTCATAGAAAACAGTCTAACAAAGAGAAACAAAAAACTGAAATGCCAACACAAAACAATAAATGGAAGGAAGAGGAAGACAAAAATATACTAAAATCATGTAATTTTTTTTTTAAACTCATTCTAGCCTGTTAACTAATAAACATACATAACAAAAACTTAATATAATTTGTATATAACAAAATAAAACAAAAACCTAGACAGGAACAAGAACTATAGTCCATCAGCAACAAATAAAACCCAAGGAATTTTAATACAACAACAATTAAATTATAGAGAAATTGATAAACACAGAAATAATGGACACTGTTATAAACAAAGAAGTAGGATTTGAATTAGAAGACTTCATTTATGAGAACCGTTGGTAGATAGAGGAGTAAATATGAATCTGAAGAATTTATGAAAATTTATGAGGTAGAGTCCAAATGAATCTGTGGTGAAAGAGGGAGAGAGAGGAGTTTGAAAAGGACTCTGCGTGAGAGAGAAGCTTCTAGGCGTGAATGATAGAAGAAAGAACTACCGGGCCGGCTCTCCTCCCGTTTCAAACTTTCATGTTTTCTCCAATTTTAGTATAGACGAAAGACACCTGGCAGGCCAACAATCTAAAGGCTAAAAAAGACCCACGTCATTCTCTCTCTCTCTCTCTCTCTCTCTCTCTCTCTCTCTCATTCTATCTCAATTACAGACCAAGCAAACCCGCTGTTATACTCATTCTCATACACCCAACACGTGAAATACAATTTTTTCTTCATTATAATTTGTCTTTCTTTCCCTTGCTCCAATCTCTCTCCAATATCATCACTGTCAACCGGGTATTAGAGCTAAGACCAGATCTCGCTAGAGAAGAAAGTATTCACCCAAATTGAAACAAAATTTTTTGGACAAATTCAAAGAACCCAGAAGAGGACAAGCAAGAACTCTCTAAAAATTTGCCTCTCTGTCTCCCTCAAAAAGAAACCCCAAGAATAACCTTGCAAAACCCATAACAGTAAAATCAAAGAAATTTAAGCCTCGTACCAGTACCCATAATCAATCACCCATCCATCAAATATATCACAAAATGAAGTGATAGAAACAAAAAGAGAGAAGAGTAATCATGCAGCAGTGATGAAATCTGTAGCAAGACATACACGTTGGAAATTAGGAATATAAAATCCATATGAATGAACAGAATGATTATCCCAAATATGTTCAGTAAAACTATCCCATCACAGTTTCTCTATGCCTAACTCTAATGAACTTATGAGATTGTCTATAACACCTGGCTAGAACTCAAATCTTATAACACTTAATGCCCTGCTAGTTTATAAAATCTTTTAACACTACATGGGGAGCAAACTCTTTGAACCTAGTCCAAAAAGGTTGAGAAACAATGTGTTGGCTAAGGATGAAGTAGAAAGTCAGAAACCTCATTGGCTATTAATGGTATTATAAAGTATATTCTTTAATATTTAAATCTTTCAGTTGTTTCTTCTTCCACTGTTCTCTTTGGTCTTGTATACTTAAAAGTTATATTTGAACAAATGTCAGGAATCCGTAAATGACCACCATTGGTCAATCTAGGGTGCTACGTGGGGCACAGCCATCCGGCAGCTAAGAACCTAGTCAATCAGCATTCTCATTAATGATCTTAAATCTTTCCGACACATTTCTCGTCCATTAACATTTCTTAATCAAATCAGCCAATTTATAAAGGGAAGTTAAATTAGCTTCACCTAAATCTTGTGGCTGAATTAAATTCATGCAGGATTTATAGCATTTTATGCTAACTTTGACGAGGACTTGTGCTTGATTCCCGAGTCACCCTTTTACCTTGAAGGAGTTGGTGGAGAATTTGGAAATAAGCTACACCAGGATGTGAGTCTGTATATCTCAAAAATCAAGGTATGGGTGCTAGAGTGTTTTCTCTTGCTTCGGTGTTAAATGTGTTGATTGTCGTGCCTGGAAATTGAGAGCAGATCACCTATGAAAGTTTGTAGAGGAAGAACTTAAAGAGGAGTATTTGTGTAGTAACGAATTCAAATTTATGGCTTGGCTTTGTAGACGGCATTATGCATACCTATAAGTACTTCTTTCTAATCGTTTCAGGTTTGTTCATCAATGACTGGTTATCGGGTTTATCATTATAGTGACAGGTTATGGTTTCGAATATAACAAATTTTTTTTTTTTTTACAAGTGCATGCTTTTGTTAAATTTCAATTTTTTGATCATTAATCACCTACGTTAATATTGCAGGTGAAAGAAATGCTAGTGTTAATAATGTTCAATCAGCCAATGCTATATGAATGCTTTTGTTCATCATCCCTTGGTGATTCTCTGAACAACTCTGGAGGCTTTTAGCTACATGATGACATGTGAAATTACAAAATCTGTTGGCGTACCTGGTGCATTTTTTGTACCATTGGGAGCCATGATTTCTAAGCTTCTCACTAATTGGACAATTTATGCAAATAAGGTAGCATTTTCTTTTTGCTCTTTTTGTCTTTGGCTAGTAACAGTGACAGTCTGAGACTCAAAGCTAAGGTTTTATCAGATTAACCTAAACTTATATACTCTTAATTTGTGAGAATAGGCCCTGAGTCCTAAATATTTAGTGTGCAACACTTGTAACTCTCATGCTCATTATAGCCATAAATTTGCCCCTTGGATTTCTACCTCATGTGGGCAATTCAGCTCATATTGAAGGATTCCTGTCAGGATTTCCCCTTGGCTTCGATGTGTAAGCCACAAATAAATTCCTCAGGATATGAAATAAAGCAGAATTCCATGCACAAGTATTATCAATACCTTTTATAGGACTACAACTTTAGTCCTCTTAATTCATTTGTAATTAACTTGAACTTTCTCTGCATTCTTAACTTCTAGTTTATCTACCATGGAAATGTGATCCAGTCTTGACTAAGCTTTTTCTTTTCTTTTGTGATGTCGCGGAAGCCTGAAGAGAAGCACACACGATGCTCTCTCGATGGAACAGAAACTAAACTGTTAGTTTCTGGTAGTAAACCTCGAATCCACGAGGGGTTTCCCTGAATCCACAAGGAGATAAAACTGGAATCCACCAGAAGAAAAATTGACAAAAGTCTGTGTTTATTGATAATAGTCTAATTTACCTCTGACGGCTACAAAACATATAAGTACTAAGAAAAAAAAAACGTTTAAAACCCTAATTCGCACTAATTAAGTGATTAGGTGACAAAACTACCGAATTTTACCAAAAATGGCAAAATTGAGTTAAATGCAGAATCATAAACTACTGACCTTAAGGGTCGTCCCAAAACAAACAGGACCTTATTCTGACTTTTAAACTAAAAGTTATTAAGGAAAAACAAATATTACTATAAATAACAAAAACACTGTTATCGGGGCCTTAATGAAGGAATTCGCCTAAATTTTGGCGACATTCATGGCTATGAATCTGGATCAGAACGTCGTTTCCCTTCAACCTGCCAAATTTCATGCAATTCCGACACTGTTACCCCGATGGCCCCTACTGGCAACCCCCCTTTGATCTTGCGTTGTGACTTCCTGCGCCCCTGCTACTCAAGGAAGGCATGTGCTGTTTGGATCAGAACGTCGTTTACCTTCAACCTGCCAAATTTTATGCAATTCCGACACTGTTACCCCGATGGCCCCTACTGGCACCCCCCTTTGATCTTGTGTTGTGACTTCCTGCGCCCCTGCTGCTCAAGGAAAGCATGTGCTGTCTGGATCAGAACGTTGTTTCCCTTCAACCTGCCAAATTTCATGCAATTCCGACACTGTTACCTCGATGGCCCCTACTGGCATCCCCTTTTGATCTTGCGTTGTGACTTCCTGCGCCCCTGCTGCTCAAGGAAGGCATGTGCTGTCTGGATCAGAACGTCGTTTCCCTTCAACCTGCCAAATTTCATGCAAGTCCGACACTGTTACCTCGATGGCCCCTACTGGCATCCCCTTTTGATCTTGCGTTGTGACTTCCTGCGCCTCTGCTGCTCAAGGAAGGCATGTGCTGTCTGGATCAGAACGTCGTTTCCCTTCAACCTGCCAAATTTCATGCAATTCCGACACTGTTACCCCGATGGCTCCTACTGGCAGCCCCCTTTGATCTTGCGTTGTGACTTCCTGCGCCCCTGCTGCTCAAGGAAGGCATGTGCTGTCTGTTCTACATCGGTCCCCCCCACTTGAAAAGAACTCGATCCCGAGTTCCCACTATCTGGTTCATCAGGAGGATGATAATCATACAAGTCAGCAACATTGAAGGTAGAAGAAATGCTCATGTCTGGGGGAAGAGCAACCACATAAGCATTGTTGTTGATCTTCTTAGTAATCTGAAATGGTCCATACTTCTTGTCCTTCAATTTGTTGTAGGTACCAACAGGAAATCTCTCCTTTCTGAAATAGACCAGAACTAAATCCCCAACATTGAAGATCTTCTCACGCCTCTTCTTATTAGCAGCTTCCTTGTACTTGGCATTTATAGCTTCAAGTTTCTGCCTCACCTCCTCTTGCATGGATTGAATACGATTAGCCATATTTTCTGCTGCTTGACTCACTCTTGGAAGCTCAGGTAAAGGTACCAAGTCCAAAGTGTGTTTTGGGGGCACACAGTAGACGATGGCAAATGGAGACTTACCAGTGCTTCTACTGACTGAGCTATTATATGCAAACTCTGCTTGGGAAAATGCAAGATCCCACTGCTTGGGTTTCTCGCCTGAGATACACCGGATCAGATTCCCCAAAGTGCGATTAACCACTTCTGTCTGGCCATCAGTCTGTGGATGACTGGTGCTGCTGTAATTCAAGGAAGTGTCAAAACGCTTCCACAAAGTCCGCCAGAAGTGACTAATGAACTTGGTATCCCGGTCAGAGGTGATAGACTTTGGCACTCCATGCAAACGCACAACTTCTTTAAAGAACAGATTGGCCACTCGAGTAGCATCTGAAGTTTTCTTGCATGCTATGAAATGGGACATCTTCGAGTACCTGTCAACCACAACAAAAACAGAATCCATACCTCGCTGGGTTCGAGGAAGACCCAGTATAAAGTCCATAGATAGATCCTCCCATGGGGCTTGTGGAACTGGCAAAGGCATGTATAAACCAGTATTCTGAGATTGACCTTTAGCAGTTTGGTAGATTGGACACTTCCTCACATGATTTCCAACATCCTTCTTGAGTTGTGGCCAATAATACCTCTCTTCCACCAATGCTATAGTCTTATCTCTGCCCATATGTCCACCCAAACCTCCACCATGCAGCTCCCTAATAATCTGCTCCCTCAATGAACTTTTAGGGATGCATAATTGGTTACAGCGAAAGAGAAAACCATCCTGGATGTACATACTATTGACAGCAGTATAAGTTTGTTGACACTTACCCCAAATATCACCGAAATCCTCATCATTCTCATATAGCTCCTTGAGGCAATCAAACCCTACAACTTCAGTACGTAGGGTGGTCAACAAAGATGCTCGCCTGCTGAGTGCGTCAGCCACCTTATTAGTGACACCAGACTTGTGCTTCAATGTGAAATGGAAGCGCTGAATATAAGCTACCCACCGAGCATGCATCCTGTTAATGCTAATTTGACTGTTAATGTGCTTCAATGCCTGATGATCTGTAAATAATAGAAACTCCCTCTGAATCAGGTAGTGCTCCTAATGCTTAAGAGTCCGTACTACAACAAAGAACGCCAGCTCATAGGCTGACCATTTACTTCGAGCTTCACAAACTTTCTCACTGAAAAATGCTACGGGTCTGTTGTCTTGTGAAAGAACAGCGCCTATCCCGACCACAAATGCATCACACTCCACCTGAAACACCTTATCAAAGTTGGGCAATGCCAAAACCGGGGCTATGCTCAACTTTTCCTTGATCAAGGCAAAGCTTTGTTCTGCCTCTTTTCCCCATGAGAACCTCCCCTTCTTCAGACACTCAGTGATAGGGGCTACTATGCTACTGAAATCTCGAACAAACCTCCGATAGAAGGTTGCTAGCCCATGGAAACTTCGCACATCACTCACTGTCTTTGGGGTTGGCCATTCTCTGACTGCACGGACCTTGTCCTCATCAACATGAATCCCATCCGCACTGACCATATACCCTAAGAACAGCAACTTATCAGTCAAGAAGCTGCACTTCTTCAAGTTGATATACAACTCATTGGCCTGCAACACCGCTAATACTTCTCGCACATGATTATAGTGGGATGCTTCTGTCTTACTGTAAATCAGGATATCGTCAAAATAAACTACCACAAACTTTCCAATAAATGGTTTCAATACCTGATTCATAAGTCTCATGAAAGTGTTGGGAGCATTGGACAATCCGAAAGGCATTACCATCCACTCATACAACCCCTCCTTTGTCTTAAAAGCTGTCTTCCACTTATCTCCAGGTCGGATCCGAATCTGGTGATACCCACTCTTGAGATCCAACTTGGTGTAATACTTGGACCCACTCAGCATATCAAACATGTCATCTAGTCGGGGAATAGGAAATCGATACTTGACTGTGATCTTGTTGATGGCTCGACTATCCACACACATACGCCAGCTCCCATCCTTCTTTGGTGTTAGCAGTGCCGGTACTGCACATGGACTCATACTCTCCCTGATCTGCCCCTTACTTAAAAGCTCATCCACCTGCCCCTGTAGAATCTGACCCTCTTGAGGATTCATCCTGTAATGTGGCAGATTAGGTACACTAGCTCCAGGAACTAAATCAATGCAATGCTGGATGTCACGCATTGGTGGTAAACCTGCAGGCAGTTCTTCTGGAAAAAGCTCTTCAAACTCCTTGATCAATGGTTGAATTGCCTCAGGTATCTCAGTAACCTTCTTTGGCTCACCATCTATCACCACTACAGCATATATCTGTTTCAACTCCTTACACTCCCTGTCAAACTCATCTTCATTGTTCACTATAAGGAGTGCTGGCTTTCCCTCCACTTTAGAAGCTTTGGGTATACTGTCTTCCTTAATAGGACCAAGGACAATTTTTCTGCCATTCTTAAAAAACACATACACATTATCCTTACACCTATGAGTAGCACCTACATCATACTGCCAAGGTCTACCCAGTATTAAATGACATGCATCCATTTCAACAACATCACAAACTACTTCATCTATATAACATTTACCCATAGAAAAAGTAACACGACATTGTTGAGTAACAAGAGTTTCCGTACCTTTCTTGATCCAACCTATCTTGTACGGAGAGGGATGCTTTTCTGTTTTCAGTCCTAGCTTGGTAACCAAACTCTTCGACGCAATGTTCTCTACACTGCCACTGTCAATGATCAAATCACAGACCCTCTTGCTGATGGTGCATCGTGCTCGGAAGATCTCATTCCTTTGATCACCGTATTCCACCCTTGGTGTGAGCAACAACCTCTGAATCACCAAAGACCGCCCTAGTGGCATGCCTTCCTCGTCCTCTTGGACTTCATTGGGATCATAGGCATACGGATCTGCATCATTATACACCTCTTCACCCTCCTGTTCACCTTCTATCTCGCCCTCTTCTGCCACCACCAGATTCACTACGGCTCGCTTAGGGCAAGTACTAGATCGATGTCCTGGTTCTCCGCATCTGTAGCACTTATTCCCAGTTGGCCTAGCATAAGGGTTGGCATTCGCTATCGGCTGGGCTGCGGAACCTGCTACTGCCACTGTGGATTGGTTGACACCACTGTTCTCCCTAACCCCGGGTTATGATCGTGGTGTAAACATGGGCTGTTTACCTTTGTTGGCAGTGGAACTAGAGGACTCCGAATTGCGATTGGAAAACTTCGAACTTGCCTTGAGATGCTGATATTCTATTTTCTTGGATAAGGTTACAGCCTCATTCAAAGTATATAGGGTTTGTAAGGATACCTGATCTCGGATGGAAACTCGTAAACCGTGTACAAATCTGGATATCCTTTGATCTTCAGTTTCCTCCAAATCATTGCGATTCGCCAACCTGTCAAACTCCTCCATGTACTCATTAACTGTCCGCGTACCCTGCCTGCAATCCTAGTACTGTCTGAACAACTCTTGCTGGTAATCTGGTGGTAAGAACCGATCTGCCATTAATCTTTTCATTCTCCTCCATGATCGTATTGGAAGCTTTCGTTCACGGGTACGGTTTAATTGAACATGATCCCACCAGGCAGATGCTCCTCCCTTCAATTTGTAGGCCACCAAACACACCTGTTTGTCATCTGCTGTACCCATATAATCGAAAAACTGTTCCACTTCGCTGACCCAATCCAGATACTCTTCAATGGAGACATTACCATTAAAGGATGGTAATTCTACTTTCATTCGATAGTCCCTCTGCTCCTGATAATCTCAGCCATTATCCCTTGCGGTACCACGATGATTTCCAAGGACTCTCTCTGCATACTCCTCGTCTTCATTGTCTTCTTCGTTGTAGTCCTGCTGCCTGTTCCAATTTGGACCACGATAGGGAGGACCACGTGCTCGGTTATCACGTCGCTCTCCGTCATCACGATTAGGGTTTCGGTTAAGCAAGGTGGCAAGTGCTTCTTGAATCTGGTCCAGAGTTTGCTGGGTGGAATCACGAAATTGTTGATGTTCATCACGAAATTGTTGATTTTCATCACGAAAATCAAGGAACTCAGCCCTAGTGAGGATTGGGTTGTTGACGTCGTCACCGCCGTCATTGTTGTGGTGGTTACTGTCTCGCCGGTTAGCCATCAGACCAGGGTAAGTCAAGGCTCTGATACCAACTGATGTCGCGGATGCCTGAAGAGAAGCACACACGATGCTCTCTCGATGGAACAGAAACTAAACTGTTAGTTTCTGGTAGTAAACCTCGAATCCACGAGGGGTTTCCCTGAATCCACAAGGAGATAAAACTGGAATCCACCAGAAGAAAAATTGACAAAAGTCTGTGTTTATTGATAATAATCTAATTTGCCTCTGACGGCTACAAAACATATAAGTACTAAGAAAAAAAAAACGTTTAAAACCCTAATTCGCGCTAATTAAGTGATTAGGTGACAAAATTACCGAATTTTACCAAAAATGGCAAAATTAAGTTAAATGCAGAATCATAAACTACTGACCTTAAGGGTCGTCCCAAAACAGACGGGATCTTATTCTGACTTTTAAACTAAAAGTTATTAAGGAAAAACAAATATTACTATAAATAGCAAAAACACTGTTATCGGGGCCTTAATGAAGGAATTCGCCTAAATTTTGGCGACGTTCATGCGATTTCATGCAATTCCGACACTGTTACCCCGATGGCCCCTACTGGCACCCCCTTTGATCTTGCGTTGTGACTTCCTGCGCCCCTGCTGCTCAAGGAAGGCATGTGCTGTCTGGATCAGAACGTCGTTTCCCTTCAACCTGCTAAATTTCATGCAATTCAGACACTGTTACCCCGATGGCCCCTACAGGCACCCCCCTTTGATCTTGCGTTGTGACTTCCTGCGCCCTTGCTGCTCAAGGAAGGCATGTGCTGTCTGGATTAGAACGTCGTTTCCCTTCAACCTGCCAAATTTCATGCAATTCCGACACTGTTACCCCGATGGCCCCTACTGGCACCCCCCTTTGATCTTGTGTTGTGACTTCCTGCGCCCTTGCTGCTCAAGGAAGGCATGTGCTGTCTGTTCTACATCATTTTGTTTTATCTACCCCAAAGAAATTGGCAGATATGCATTTGGATGTATTGAGCTATTTAATGGTCAGTAGTTGTATAGCTGTATAGTTTGCTTTTTTAGAGCATCAATCAGCTGAATGATTATGTCAGTTTATTTGCCTATTCTTCAAGCTTTGCAAGAATAACAAAACTACTCTTGTATGGATGCTTACTGTGACAAAGGATCTTGGCAGTTTACGCCTCCTATTGTTGGCTTTCGAAGCTGGACAGCTTGCTGATTTTGTAGCCATTTCTTTTATGCTCATGGCCAGGGTCCCTAAACATTAGTAATGCACAACAGCATTATACAAACACTTAGGACTGAAGTAGTAAAGCAACACATCAAAAAATATAAAGGAAAATCTAGTTAAGGATTGTACATTTTATTTAAATATTTTAATCCAATCTCATAGTATTTTGCACATGCATCATTTTCATTCCTAAGATCCATTGTATTTCTACAAAATTTAATACCACACAAGGAGTGACATTGATCTACAATTTACAGTTACTTCACCCTGAACATGTGTTAACCTCTTTCAAATTCCCAGTCTATAGTTACTTCATTTAGGCACTCCCTGAACGTGTTAATGGTCTCTTTTTAGATTTCTACAGCCTATTGCTTCCATGCTCTAGAAACCTTAAGATCCTGAAGATTTGCAATCTCATTACTGAATTGGGAACAATACACATTTTATAGCCCATTCAAAATCTACACATCACAAGCTTAATTAATCGAGTAATCTTATCAAAAGTAAGAGTTGACATCAAAACAGAACCATTAGTAGAGAAAGTTAATTACAAGTGAAACCAATAGTATAGAAAGGTTTACGTTTCTTTTGTAACTTTTTGAAACGAAGTCTAACAAGATACATTGCTAAAATTAACATTGAATTGTCTCTTTCACATGGAAGAACTTGCTTGTACTTAGTTTGTATAACACTTAACGCCCTGCTAGTTTATAAAATCTTTAACACTACATGGGGATGCTATATTGGTGTTTTTGGCTAGAGAGCATGTTGAATTTGTAGGGAAGAATTTGATGGAGTTTGGGAGTGGGATTTGTCTGGTTTGGTTATTTGCCCATTACAAGCCAGCCTACTATTGAGTAGCAAGCAGACAGTTTGAACCTAGTCCAAAAAGGTTGAGAAAAGATGTGTTGGCCAAGGATAAAGCATAAAATTAGAAACCCCATTGGCTATTAATGGTACTATAAAGTTTGTTCTTTAATATCTAAATGTTTCAGCTGTAACTTCTTCCACTGTTCTCTATGGTCTTGTATGCTTATAAGTTATATCTGAAAAAATGTTGGAAAACCTTAAATGACCATCATCGGTCAATCCAGGGTGCTACGTGGGGCACAGCCTTCTGGCAGCTAAGAACCTAGTCAATTAGTATTCTCATTAATGGTCTTATATTTTTCCGACACATTTCTCTTCCATTAATGTTTCTTAATCAAATCAGCCAATTTATAAAGAGAAGTTAAATTAGCTTGACCTAAATTTTGTGATTGAATTAAATTCATGTTATAGCATTGTATGCTAATTTTGATGAGTACTTGTGCTTGATTCCCATGTCACCCTTTTACCTTGAAGGAGCTGGTGGAGAACTTGGAAATAAGCTACACCAGAATGTGAGTCTGTATATCTAAAAAATCAAGGTATGGATGCCAGGGTGTTTTCTCTTGCTTCGGTGTTAAAGGTGTTGGTTGTCATGCCTGACAATTGGGAGCAAAGCACCTTTGAAAGTTAGTGGAGAAAGAACTTGATGAGGAGAATTTGTGTAGTAGCTAATTCTAACTTTAAGGCTTGGCTTTGCAGTTGCCATTATGCATACCTGTAAGTACTTCTTTCCAATCTTTTCACATAACAGAGAAATTTGTTTGAAGTACGTTGTACAAGTGCATGCTTCGGTCATGGCTGGTTAGATGCCATTTAAAATCTCCTCAAAGCCCATTGGATTAGAGGATGTGAAGATGGAATTAAAATACTACTCAAGCACCTTGCCCATCCATGTTTCATCAACCTTCCACAGCCTTGTCTCGTCCTCCAATCCCTCTATAAAATTGCGGCGATTACGTTGGGTGCACGACAGTGGAAGAACCTAGTGTTACTGTCTCCTTCCTTGAGCCATGCATTCCGAGAGCTTTGCTTCCACATGCTTTCCTACCTGTTTTTAAGACTTTGGATCTCCCCCCTCAGCTTATATATCCTCTCCCTGTTGTTTCTGTAACTCCCATTCTCTTCGACAACCTTCAGGTCTTTAAGTTTTTTTGTTATTGAATTGTGCACATGGCCAAACATCTTTTTATTCCACTCCTTCAGTTTGTCTTGGTAGGTCAGAATCTTTTCATTAAAGCACCAGGCCGAAGCATTACCAAGTTGGTTTCCCTAAGAGTCTTGCACCACAGCCTCACAGGTACGGTCTTTCAACCACATGGACTCGAAGCAAAATGGCCTACCCTTTCTATAAATGTGCTTGAGTTCCGAATCCGAAACAAGTAGGAGCAGCTTATGGTTTGAGTGAAAGGCCTCAAGATGATGAATACGGGTAGCCGGGAAGTGGAGAATCTAGTCAATTGAGGCCAGACCTCTATCCAATTGAACCCAAACATTTTGGTCACCCGGTCTACGATTACACCAAGTGAAGGAAAACCGTTGAAGCCAAGGTCCTTTAGGCGGTAATCATCCAAAGCATCCCTAAATCCCCGCATTTGTCTTTCAGGTTGGTCCAACCATCCTTGCTTCTCCTCAGCAAACAAAATTTCATTAAAGTCTCCCAAACAAACCCAAGGCAATGAAAAATGCTGATGCAAAGCTTGTAGCAACGACCATGAGTTTTCCAGGTTGGCAGTTTCAGGTTCTTCGTAGAAACTCGTGAAATGCTAGGTGTCATCAACTCCATGGTTAATAATAGCATCAATGTGGTGTGCCGAAAAAGATTGAACATCCACATCAGAATCCCTTTTCCAATACAATGCTAAACCACCTCCTGTATTGACACATGGGACAACAAAGAGATTAGGACACTGTATCTTTCTACCAATTCGCTCCAAAACACATTTTTCAACTTTAGTTTCCTTCAAGAAAACCATTTTGGGATCTTTATTTGTCACCAGGGCAACAAGTTCATCTTTTGTCTGTGGGTTCCTAAGCCCACGATAGTTCCAATTTAGGCAACTCATAACCCCCGGTGGTGTTGGACCCCAGTAGCCACCTCAACATTATTTTCTTCATTCCGAGAACCAATATCCATACAATGTTTCTTGCTTCCACTCTTTCTTCAGGATCAATGCTCATACGTCGCTTCCCATTATCAGCTTTCTCCTTCTCCTTTGTTTTCCCAGCCTTTTGGGCTAATTTTTTCCACTTCCTAGTCAAACTTTGAGGGGAATGAACTTGGTTAGTCATATCCCCTAATGGGTTGCTCTGAACTGATTTGGTTAGCAAGGATATTTTGAGCTATAGTCCGTGTGGGTGGAGCTTGAAGCACCTGCTGATCTACAATGGACAGACCAACCCCGCCCTTCTCTAATCGAGCAGCTTGATTTTCCTTACCCACTCGCCCCATGCCCAAGTTTTCATCGCAATTAATAGGTCCACCCATACCTGGATTTTCATTAGCTATTGGAGCTGCTACATTAGCAGCTTTGGAGTCACCCCACTACTCCTCCCTCCCTATTGTTGAACCGGTCCCCCTTTCAGACCTTGTTTTAGTAGATGTTCCCTTGGAAAAATTCTAGGAAGACCCATTTTTCTTGAAATCCTTACCAAATCAGCCTTCATCCAATCCCCATATTGTTGTTCTTCGTGTCTCAGTTGACCCTTACCTCGTAGCCAGATGTTGCATTCCCTCTCACTATGATTAACACAGCCACACCAGTAACAAAAATTAGGTAGCTGTTCATGCTTTATCCCTGTCCAGCCCACTAGCTTCCCTTCTAACCATAGCTTACAACACCTTGGTAATGGGCGCGAGATGTCGAACACAAACCTAGACACGGCTAGGTACAAATATTCTACCAACGGCTAGGTAAACCCTAGCAACCAGAGAAATAGAAAAAAGGGTATGAACGAGATATTATGCCTATAAGAATCAAGGTCATCTATAAATTTAGGTTCTGGAAGCCCATAACCAACCATTACTTGGCTCAATCATAAATTATGGCTAATCACCATTCATCCAAGTCACGTCAGACCTAGTTACAGGTCAGTAGACCATTGACCACCGATGTTGATCGGGCAATTCTGGTCAAACACCTCTGCATAGAGAGCACAAATCTCTAAAAATTGCAATCAAGGCTAAGTAATTTTCATCAAGCCTTGCTTAATTCTCATTAGTACTCAAAGAACTAACTAACTAAAGCACTAACTATTTAGTTTCAAACTAATCTTATCGGCTGTTGCATTAACAGATGGCTAATAACAATGTGATTGGCTAATAACTAACTTTCTTACAACAGGTGACTATTGGTAACCACTAAATCCGATCTCTAAAGCTGCAAACCACCTTCACATAAATTTGCACCTTTAGTTAATTAAGCCACTACAAAATTTTGTATCCTACAATATTACTAAGTGGGCCTTTTTCTATAATAAAATTTTGTTTTTGCACTAAAGGTGGAGATGGGGAAGATTCCTTTGTACCCTATTTTGTTCCTTTGCAATGAAGTGAAGTTATTTAGCAATAAATCAATAAATAAATAAAGGGTCATGTTAACGGATGCTCTTAGAGCAATTGCTAAAAAACTATAATAGGAATGTTTTTACACCACTTTAATAGGAAATATAAAAAGTTGTTAACAACATTTATTGTTTTATCATTCTCCCAATAAAATGTTTCTAAAAATAGTTATCTATCACGCCCTTGCATCTCTCCTTTGCCAATTTCACTCCTTCTATAGCTTTCTGCTACATCATCAGTCTCTCCTTTGCCAATTTATTTATTTATTATTATTTTTTTTTATAAATGGATAAAGCAATTTGAAAACTATTAAGAGTGTGGTCATGTTTTGTAGCCAGTGTTTTAGTGGAAGTTGAGACGCATTTTTACCAAGTTTTGCCTCTACTCAAAGGTAAGTTGTAAGGGTATTTTGGAATAAAAAAAAAAAAAAACAGTCCAAACAGGGAAACCTCTTAAATAGTAGTATAGATAAAGCCGAAACCTTTGACTTTTTATTGACTTCTCCAAAGCTTGCTACATCATTATCTTTTTTTTTTTAAATAAAATTATTTTTGTTTAGTCCAAACTTAACAATGAGTGAAATTTTATCTCTCTAACAAGTCCAACTTAAACTCAAACTCATCATTATCATTTTTTTAAACAAAATTATTTTTGTTTAGTCTAAACTTAATAAGGAGTAAAACTTTATTTGTCTAACAAGTCCAACTTAAACTCAAACTAGGGAGCTACAAATTATTTGCACCAATATTACATAACATAAACTTGGCAACCTTCATGATAAGTCATCAATCTACCTACAGTGAAAGAAGATAAATTTCAATATAATAAGCATTGGATTTCAATATAATATCATAGGCTCCCAGCTTGGTTCCCCATTTAGCAATCCTGCCAGTATAATTTGATTTCCTCAATAGCGCTTGCGAAGGGAGCTGGGTGAGCACCACAACAGTGTGGGCTTAGAAGTAATGAGAAAGTTTCCTAGTGGCATGCACTATGGCCAACACTGCCTTTTCTAAGGGAAGATAGCGCATCTTAGCCTCCTACAGGGATTTGCTAACACAGTAGACGGGCCTCTGAATTCAGTTCTCGTTTCTAACCAGGACGAGGCTAACAGCGTAGTCTGTGACTGTTAAGTATGCATACAACACTTCCTAGAAAGTATTGGTGGATTGGACAAGTACTGTTTGAGGTCCTCGAAAGCGGTTACACACTCCTCGGTCCATCGAAAATCCTTCCACTTGTGAAGCAGTTGGAAAAAAGGGCGACACTTGTCCGCAGACCGAGAGATGAACCTGTTTAAGGTTGCTGCCATCCCAGTCAACCTTTGCACCTCCTTGGGATTCTGAGGAGAATGCAGACTGTTAATATCCTTAATCTGTTCTAGGTTGACTTCAATTCCATGGTGAGTAATCATGTAACCCAAAAAATTTGCTCGAGCTAACCCCAAAAGAACACTTAGATGTGTTCAAGCGTAGTTTATGCTTTCTCAAAACTGAGAAAGTCTCCCCCAAGTCGGCCAAATGCTCTTCTACTTGCTTGCTCTTAACTACCATGTCATCAATGTATGCTTCCATGTTCCTCCCAATCTGCGATTCAAACATTCACGTCATCATTCTCTGATACGTGGATCCTGCATTTTTTAGGCCAAAAGGCATCACCTGATAATGATAGTTCTCATTGGGAGCACGAAAGGCCGTTTTCTCCTGATCAGACAATGATAGAGGTACCTGATGGTAACCCTAAAAGGCATCTAAGAAACTCATCTGAGGATGTCCTACTATGGTGTCCACCAGCTGGTCAATTCTAGGAATGGGGAAGGGGTCTTTTAGTAGACTTTGTTCAAGTCAGTGAAGTCCACACACATTTGCCATTTCCCTTTTTTCTTTTTAACCATTACTGTATTGGCCAGCCACTCGGGGTAGAAAATCTCCTTAATAGCCCCAGCCTGCTTCAACTTGTTTACCTCTGTCCTGACTGCCTCAGTGTGATATTTGGATGATCGCCAAGGAGTCTGTTTACACGGCACAACCTCGGGATTTATGTTCAGCTGGTGACACGCCAATCCAGGATCAATTCCTAGAATGCCGTAAGCATTCCATGCAAAAACATCAATGTTTGCCTTTAAGAACTTCACCAACTTTGCCTTTTCTAAGGGTGGCAACTCAGAGCCTATTTGGAAATATTTTTCTTGATCTAGCCCTATTATCACCGTTTCTAACTCCTCTGATAATTCTTCTAATGTCTCAGTCTGCTGCCCCCTTACAGGCCCCTTTAGTTGCTATAGGACTGGATCTTCAATCACTACAACAAGACCTAAAGGCCGTTGCGTTATTGCTGACACCAGGCACTGTCTAGCTGTGGCCTGATCACCCACCAACTCTCCCACTCTCCCCTGAGTAGGGTACTTGACCTTCAGATGGTAATGTTGAGGTCACGGTTGACATAACCCTAGTGCCCAAGGTCCCATTGTTTCCTAGTCTGGCAAGGATTACATTAATGGTGCCTCGTGCTGGTGGAGGGGAGCTACCTTTATGAAATTCAACCCCCGAGTGGCCGAATTGCCCTGTAGGCTGATGTAGAAACCGGTTGAGCTTCCCTGCCCTCGCTAGTTGGCTCAAGTGATCTCACAGGGTTCTACAATCCTTCATAGTATGCCCTCGATCTTGATGGTAATGGTAATAAAGGCTTTGGTTTCTTCTAGACGGGTCCCCACCCATCTTATTGGGCCATTTAAAATAAGGCTCATTCTTAATTTTCTCTAGTATGTGATATACTGGCTCCCATGGATGGTGCTTGATTAGAGAACTCCTTTCCCTATATTAGGTCCTCCTCCACCTGTTTATACTTATCTATGCGATCCATTAGTTGGCGCATATTCGAGGCAAACTTCATCTTCAACGACTTCCTTAGCTTGTGTTCGGCAGGCTGCCCAACCTTGAAGGTCTTCATGACCACGTCCTCAAAGTTTCCATCAATCTTATTGTAGGTTTTCCAATATTTTTCTGAGTAAGTTTTGAGGGTTTCTCCCTCCCTCATCGCCATAGACAGCAAAGAATTTACATGTTATGAATCTAGCCCCGAAAGCTCTCGTTAGCTCCTCAAAAGATCCCAACGATCCTTCCTCTAAGGTTTCAAACCAACGCATAGCCATAGGCCCAAGATTGGAGGGGAATACTTTGCACATTAAGGCTTCATTGTTGGCATGAATTGCCATCTTTTGATTAAAGTGGTTGACGTGCTCCACGGGATCAGTCCTCCCATTGTAAATGGCAAACGTCGGCTGAGAAAATTGATGAGGGAGCCTGGCCCTGTTAATCCTTCTGACGAAGGGTGATTTAGAGATCTGCTGTTGGGCCTTACTCATTGCATCATTCCTCAGGCCATGGTGGGAAGCCCTTTTCTTATGCGAAGAAGCTGAATAAGACTCACTAGATGGAATTCCCGACTTGCGGTGGTAAGAACGGTACCTGCTTCCTTTAGAACCATCACTTGGTGGGGGAGAGGGGCTTCTCCTTTTACATTCCTTGCGCCTTAACTTGCTACGTAGGCGATCTATTTCTCGCTGCGACTTCCGCATCTCTAGATCATGAGAGGCATGACTCCTAGACTTTGAATGACCCCACTCAGTACACTCAGTGTGATAAGACTCCACCACAACCTTGGGGTATGTTGCCTATCTCTCTTACGCTCTAGGTTGACAAACTAATTCTCCCTTAGGGAGCCAATTGACTCCTCCCTATCTTGGCTTACGTTAGCCATAAGTACTCAGGACGAATCCACCATAACTTGTTATTCCCACAAACGGCGCCAATTGTAAGACCAAAAAATCTAGCAGTCCAAGCCCACTTAGAATAGTGAGTTGCATAGTTAAAGCTTGGCCCAAATCAATAAAATTTGTAAAAGAGGGAAACGAACAACAAGAGGGGACTCTGCCCGAGGATCAAAATAGAGAAGAAAATTTTAATCTTATAAAATAAAGGGGGATATATCCCTCCACAAGTTCGCCTGAGGAGGCCAAGTTTGTACGTGTTGTTACACTATTCACTCTCCTTTCTTTTTCTCATTCTCTTTTGTGCTTATCTCCTTTGTATATCTGTATCTCGATCCCTTTCTCAGTGCTCCTTCTTTTCCTTATATACTTCTACCTTTATCATATCTCAACCATCCATTCTCACCTAAACTCTCTCATTTCATGACACTTGTTGCTTTTAACATTTGAAGAAGATGTTGGAAGAAATCTACTTAACTGTGACTTACACTGTTCAGGTCACTTCTTCATCAATGCGGCTAATAAAGCTGTTGCCTACCATTTAATGCGGATGCAACAGGCTACACCTAACCAAAAGCTTCCTTAATGTCCACTAACTTCCTCTTTCTTTAGATTCCAGCTCCCACTTAGAATACTATAGAGTACCTTGACTCATTTCTTCCTTTCCTCGAGCGGCTTTTTTCCTTAGGCCCATGGCCCATGGCATTCCTGCACTAATGTTACAACCCTTAAACTTCATCTTCGGTCCTCGGACACCCACAAGTATATTAAAAAATTATTAATTATTTATATAATTTAAATAAATAATAGTTAAATTATTTATAATGTCACCGATTCGACCATCGGTCAGACCCCGGTCTGACCAGAAAATCGGTAATTAACTCATTTTTCAGTTCTTTCACCACACCGATTTTTAAAACCTTGATTAATATTGATATAGCGATAATAATAATATTAAATTTATATTAAAAAATATGGGCTCGTTTGTTAACATTGTTTATATTTTTGAAATTACGTGTGGATAAAAAAGTATGTGAAAATACATGTAATATTGTTTAAATTAAAATAATAAAATTCATTTAAAAAAATTAAAATAATAAATGAAATGAAATAATGAATAATCAGGTAATAAAACATTGCGATTTGTGATGTGATGTTAGCATATTATTATTCAGCTATTATTCCTACGGTACGGAGTACGAGAAAGAGAAAAGGAAATTTTGTTTCTTATTTTTTGTGGGCTGGGCCGGGCCGGGCCGGGCCCCGGTTTAATTGTAATTGTCACACATATATATTTCCTTTCCTTCTTATTAATAATATATATTAATTGGAATCAGATGATAACAAAATTGACAGCGGCGTCCCTCGTTAAGAATTAGAAATTTTTTGTTTTACCAAAACCAAAATGGTACTGCTGTATCTATCTATCTATATGGTTTGTTTGCTAAAAATAGTACTCTAATTGAATTGAAATGATTTTATGGGTTAGGCAAGCGTAAGCGGTGATAATAAGAAAGAAAGTGAATTGAAGCTGAAGCTGAAGCTGAAACTGTATTCATACTGGAAGAGCAGTTGTTCGTTCCGTGTTCGTATTGCCCTCAACTTGAAAGGTACTTTCTTTCTTATTTCTCTTTATTTATTTATTTATTAGTTTTTCAATCCATCTTAAACTGTTGTTTTTATTAATAATAATAATTATTATGTATGTATGGTGTAACTAAAAAGAGTTTACAAAGCTCAATCCTATTGGTTATGTCCCCGTAATTGTTGATGGGGACTTGGTGCTTTCCTACTCTTTTGCCATCTTACTGGTTCGTATCTCTATCTATTCATCTCATTTTTAACCATCTTTTTTTTCCATTTCTTTTTCTTCTTTTTCGATTTTACACTTTTTTTATTCATAATTATAATCTACAATTGATGCTCACACCATAAAAAGCATCACCAAAGTAGTATTGTGCAGTGTTTTGAGGCAGACTTTTTAGTCACATTCAACTCAATCTATGCCAACTGAGGTTGAAACAGTTTTTTTTTGGTTGATAAATAACGAAAGTTTATTAATCAAAATACCCATGTACGTCAATCTCTTAAATTACAATGATCAAGCATATCTAAAAATTTAGAACATGGAAAAGAATAAAAAAAACACAACTCCAATCCAGTAAAGAGCGGTGAAAGAAATATTTTAACTCAAGAATAGACCACTCTAGTCCCTCAAAGCATCTTGTGCTCTGTTCTCTCCAAATACACCATAAGACACAATGTGGCACAGCCCTCCACAAATCCACCTTTCGATGTTTACCAAAAAGACTTTGCAAAGCTGAAAATAGGTCAGCAACACTTTGTGGCATAACCCATAGAAGAACAAACAGAGCCCATACCATAGTCCATGACTCAGAAGCAATAGGACAATGAAGAAGAAGGTGATTCACTGATTCCCCCCCCCCACCCCCCACCCCCTACCTTTTACTCATATAGCACCAATCCACAACTTTAACTCCCTTATTCCATAGAATATCAAGAGTCAGAATCTTCCTAAGGCAGCAGTCCACGAGAAGAAAGCAACCCTGGGAGGGATCTTTGAGCGCCACACAGGTTTCCAAGGAAAAAGAGTATCAGGAGTTGAGTAAAGGGAGAAATAGTACTCATGACATGATGCTGCAAGGAGCTGATGGCATATAATTGCACTTGGAACTACCTCTATCATTTTTTGCCACATTAATAACTTGAAAATTGTTTATGCTTCAAATTCTATCTTGGTGAAACTTATGCAAATAACCACCTATAATTTACATTGAAGAATGTATATAAAGCTTACTTCACTTGCTAAGCAAACTGGGGTACACAGTGAAAAGGATGGCTATGCCAATATGCCAGCTATGGCTATTTTGAAATAAACTAAATTATTTCTTGTGGATTGGTGCCTAGGATCAGGATCCTCTCCAATTTCTTTGAAAATGAGAGTTTCCATCTCATGTTTAAGACATAGTTTTCATGAATCTAAACATGTATATATATGGTGCAACATCATTTAAAATTCTATTCCACCAAATAAGGAATGATTACTAATTTTAAATGAGGTGGCATCATGTTCACCCTTAGATTTGTTAAATACTAAATCTTCTCTTTGAATTGGACACTCNCAAACCATAAGTATTGAGATCAACTGCCAACAGAACACAGTATAAAATATTTGAACACACTCCTCAGTCGATAAGACTGCAATCGGAACATGGTTCTTCTCCCAAACCCAAACCATGGATTATGAGACATGAAGGCACTAAACTCAATTCTAAGCATTAGGTTTTGACATAAGTATATGAATTTATATAATTGTACTAAAGTCAGTCGTATACTCAACATGTCTTAGTTGCACATTGCATGGCACAGTAGAATTTCACTTCCTAAAATGCTCGAAGAATAGTTTGCATGGAATTAATTCATGAATTAAGGTTTTTTTTTTTTTTTTTTTTTTTTTTTTTTTTTTTCAAAATGTAATGCGACGCATTGACAATTATTTGCAGGCTTGCAGGCAGATTTGTTTCTAGTGCCTCAGATTCATTCAGCAATTAAAACGTTCAAGATGGACATGGTAGTGCTTGCTTTATAATTATTGTGCCAGTACCATTTGTAGACGAATGTATTTAATTTAAATGTAATGTAATTTTTTTCATTCTATATACTAATTTTATCTTCAATTTGCTTTAACACCAAATTCTTTTTTCACCTTGGCCCTCAACAGTTTGTGGAATTACAGTTTTCAAAAGCTTTGTAGCTCAATTGGCACCATCTGGTGTTTCCAACCATGATTCAAATCCCCCCACCCCTAACTATTGATGTATCAAAAAAGGTTTGTGGGATTACAGTAGTAGGAAAAATCTGTATAGTCTAATTCTGCTAGTGTAAATCTTGCTTCTGGTTTGAGATGTTTCAATTTTTTCATCCACACCTTTATTCAGAAATCTTGAAATTAGGTTGTGTTTTAAAGTTCATTTCTGTATCTGTATCTGCTGACAAATTTTTTTTTTTCCATGCAGACTCAATTCCCTGTCTTATCCAGGTTGAATGAGGCATACAATGAGATACCAGCTTTTCAAGATGCCATGCCAGAAAAGCAGCCTGATACTCCTCTGACAAGTGCTAGTTAAACCAATGGGTTGAGGAGGTACAGCCAAACATTGTTGAAATCAGAAATTACTAGCCCTTTCTTATCCATTAGCTGTGTCTAGAATGTTGGTTATATATATATGTGAGTTAGGTTCAAATGTTGGATTATGTGACCTCCAAATGCCCGTGAAGCTTGCTCAATATTGAGATGATTGGAAATTAAGAACTACCTCATCTAAAACATGGTCAAAATTATGGTAAATAAATGTTTTAGTGTATAGTAAATGATATTAGATTAATATGAAATTTAGCATGCATGATAATAAGCATATGGAGGACATGTAATACAATGATAGACTTGAAAGAAAAAAATTTTATCCTAATTAAAAGTTATTAAGTGATGTAATATCATCAAAAGATACACCGTTTGTAACTAAGACCACAAGAACAAGAACAAGAACAACAACAACAACAGACACTATATATATGTATGTATATATATATATATATGTATATCTGTGTGCGTTGCATAATAGAAGGCTAACATATATTGTTTCAATTGGTCTTTTGCATAATAGTGCTGGTTATTAAAAAGGAAAAATATCTGAATTTGATTGACATTGTCATTCCTGTTGAACTGAAACTTTATTTTCTATTAAAATTATGCTTCCAATCTCAAAATTGCAGCATAAAGTGTTTCATGATCAAGCTTCAAGATAGAGCTTTTTGAAGCATATTTGTATGAAGGTGTTGCCATGAAGGTTGTCACCTTATGGAACACAGTGGAATAATGTTAATAATAACGGATGGTGAGCTGATACATACAATAAATGGTTTGGTTACCTGTTTGAAGTCCTTGAAGTTCAGTTTGCTTTTGTATCCACTAAAATTATAGTTTTGTTTACCTGTGTTTTCTTCTTGTTGTAAACCAATAAAATATCAATTTTATTCTTCCTAACTTCATGGCTTATATTATATTTGTTTTGACTCAATTTTATATTCAGATAGATGTTATTTTTTCTTATTTTGTTGAAGGTTGAAATTTGAAATCCCCAAACCGATGCAATACAACCAACAACGTCAAGAGGTAATTTTTAATAGGCTTATGGAGCACAATTCAAGTGCGGGGAGTTCTTCACAATGTTGCATTGATATTGCCAAAACCTTGAATGCCCCAATCCATATAAAACCTAATGATATGGAGATTGTTCATGTTTATGAGCTTCAAATTTAGCGGCACAAGACTTTCCACTTATATGTGGTTGATTTAAACTACTATCATTGTTATAATATGTAAGATATTTACATACAAGAATTGTTTGATAATTAATGTTTAGTATGAGTTACTTCTATCGCTCTTCAGTTAAATTGTATTCTCTTGATATTTTTCCCTTCAGCTTTTATATTTTTATTGTCCTCATACAAAATACAAGTACCATGTACTCTTTTCTAATATATTTGCTTATTAGCATTTGTATATTAGAGGAAGCTTTCAACAAATATTCTTAATTCTTCTACCATTTTGCTCTATTGATGCACCACAATTTAATTTTGTTAAACTATCCCGTGCATCGCACGGGTTAGCGACTAGTGTTAATAATAACGGATGGTGAGCTGATACATACAATAAATGGTTTGGTTACCTGTTTGAAGTCCTTGAAGTTCAGTTTGCTTTTGTATCCACTAAAATTATAGTTTTGTTTACCTGTGTTTTCTTCTTGTTGTAAACCAATAAAATATCGTATTTCTAGCAGAAATGTGTTAGGACTTCCTTAGAAACTCTTTTACAATTCATTAATAACCAAATAAAAATTTGCAGTAACAAGTTTAGATGTGGATCTTGTCCTTGGAAAGGATGAGACATACCAGTTGGCTAGAAAGACCGGTAAATTAAGAAAGATTGAGGAGTTTTTTTTTTTTTTTTTTTTAATAATTTGTGTGGGGCTTATTTAACTATCCACATTTGTGAAGGAAATTTATCAACGTGCATTTGAGAAACAATCTATAGAGAGTAGTGAGCTGAAGTGCCGCATTTATATATTTAATTGTATGATGCGTGGCTTTCCATCTGGGAGATGGTTTAAAACTCAAAGCTTTGCATAAACCCCCTTTTTCTTTTGTGGTCTGAAAATGGCTTTATATTAAAATGAAAAGAAGATTTACAAAACAGGAGCTTGAGTTTACATAAGACTGTATACAACATTAAGAAGTGAGGTGGCAAAACCCGATGAAAGTACAGGATCATGCACATTGCTTGTGCATGACAAAGGGCATGGCTTTCCGATTCAATGCCAGTTTTAATCGGAGTAGTATTTAATTTTCTTCAAATTTTGGTAATAGTGCTTACCGTTAAACTATTCCATATATGTGAATAATTTTATCTACTAGGAAAAGGGGTATTACACGTCCTGGTGATTCGGCACAATTGCAATTTAGTCCACAAACAAACTTTCAATTTCTAAATTTAATTTTTTAAGGTTTGAACTAAAATGAAATTGTTTAGGGTTCCACTCAAAATACTTCTCATGATTTCATTTTCGTCCATACCACCTTAAAGAGTCAATATCTAACAATTGAAAAAGTTTGTGGGATTAAATTGTAATTATGTCAAACCACAAGGGGGTTTGTCCTAAAAATAGAAAATTTGGACAAAGCCTAAAAGTTTCATTTTAATATAAACTTTAGAGGTCAAATGTAACAATAATTGAAAATTTTGTGGACTGAGTAAATTATAACATATTCTCTATTCACTGGGGCAGCTACAATATGTAGGATGAACTTTAGGATATATATATGATTTATACATGCCCTTAAATAAGGCTCCAAGGGAAGGGAAGGGAAGGGTGTTAATATTGGTGCACTTCATCCAACAAGACCAAGACCAAGACCCATACACATGGCAAGTAAAGTTGGAGGTCGCACAATTAGGCATGGGCATGAGATGGTGTGATACTGATGGGCTACTTCAAATGTTTGACAACTTCCCCCAATGTAAGGCCTGGCCTGGCCTTTGGGGCTGAGCTTCATGCTTAGATTAGATATTATCAAAGATATTATTGAGAGCTCTTCAGTTAAGGAGTGAACGGGAAGATGAGGTGTGTGCGTATCGTATAAATTTTTATAACTGTCGAGTAATTTAAGTGTGGCAGATAAAAAATAATAGGTGAATCAAAGAACAGAACATAGAAGGAAGATAAATTAGGTTTTAGTGTATTTTAATTCTAGGATAAGGCATTGGGGTCACATTTTTATTTTGCTTTCTCTTTTAGAGCATCTACATCAGTAGATGCATAATTTCTATCCATTTGGCAAGAAAAAACATGTTTTTTTTTTCCTATTTTACACACCCACTTTTATAAACACCCACATCAGTTTGTCCATTCTACACATTTGTTCAATAAAATAACACATTTGTTCAATAAAATATTCATTCTTGACTCAATACCCAGCAACCATCAACGATCAGAGCAGCAGCGATCATCAACTTAGCCTCCATCATCAACCCACACTACCACTATCATCAAGCCAACCTCCATCATCAACCCACCCATCAAAATCCCAAAACCACTAATCAAAATCATCAAAACCCATTGATCAAAATCATCAAAACCCACTAATCAAAGCCATCAAACAAAGAAAAAAGATAGTGGCGAGATCAGCCCCTCTACCAGAAACAAAGGACAAGAAATCAAAACAACAAGAGGCTGCGTGGTGATCGGCGAGAGATCAGTGAAGGTTTAATGGTGATGATTTGCCAGTCTGATGATTTGATCAGGCAATCAGTGAGAGATTAGGGTGGTGGTGAGAGATGATTTGATTAGGTGATGATTTGATTGGCCTTCGTGGTTTGATGATTTGATCAAATGAGAAAAAGGGAGAGTGAGGTGAGAGTGATAGCAACCAGAGACAATGAGAGAGAAAAAATTACTAAAATATTAAATGCAAGTGCTACAGTAATCGTGCACATATATGCACGGTTACTGTAGCAATTATGCATTTATGTACAATTTTACACCTATTGATGTAAGTGTTTTTTTTGGTCAAAATGTATAAAATGAAGGGAAAAAAAAAAAAAAAAAAAAAAAAAGTATTTTGCAAGATT
This sequence comes from Quercus suber, assembly GCF_002906115.3. NCBI lineage: Eukaryota > Viridiplantae > Streptophyta > Magnoliopsida > Fagales > Fagaceae > Quercus > Quercus suber. Next base: position 133,723 of record NW_027070333.1, read on the forward strand.
ATGCATCTACTGATGCAAATGCTCTTATTGTAACAATTGATAGTGGGTAGTAAAATTAGTGTATAATCAGAGCGTGGTAGCGTTGTGTCCTAGTCAAAGGAAAGGAAAGAAAAGCAGCAAGATCAATAAATTAAAAATAAAAAAGCATACTATAGGAAGAAAACTATGAAGAAGATAATATTTAATAATTATATAGCAGTGAGTATATCAAAAGAAGAACCAGTCCATACATACTGACCATAGAAAATTTATTAAGTAGTTCGGGATACCTCTTACATAGGGGCGGGGGTATCATTCCCCATATAAGATGGAGAAAATATAATCTCAGAGTACCCAATAATAATCCCTACTATGTGTATATATATATATATGTTGCATTCAGCAGCAGGGTGCGGCTGGGGCTGCGTGCATTAAGAAAATTTCAATTTTATATGAAGCTAAATTTAACAGTATGTAATGTATGTGTTGGAATGAAGTGGTAAATTCACATGGGCCATGGGGAAGAACACATTGGCAGATGTTAAAAGAAAGAATCAATTTCCTTAAACTTACTATTATTATTGTCGGTGTTGGATTTTGGAAAAGCAAAAGCTTTTTTGTTTAAACAACTTTCCTTCCTTCCTGTCTGGGTCAATCCAAACCTTAAAAACGCTGATTTGCTGCATTTCAGCTGCTCTGTAATAATAAAAAACTGAAATTCACAAAATCAAATCTCACTCTTAAGTAACTTTGTTGGATTAAATTTAAATTTAAATTTAAATTTAAATGGTATGCTACCACTGCTACTACCAGTTACTTTCTCAAAAAAAAAGTTACTCTATCTATTTATCGTCATTTGTTTTGTAAAATTAATTAAATTGTAATATTATCATTATTATGGATTAGGAAGATGAAAGTGGAAGTGGAAGCGGTGAGGTGAAGAAGCTGAAGCTGAAGCTGTATTCATTGTGGTGGAGCACTTGTTCCTTCCGTGTTCGTATTGCCCTCAACTTCAAAGGTAAGTTCTTTTTCTTTCTCTTCATTAATGCTTCATTCAGTTGTTATATTTTATTTTCTGTGATGATTGCTTAGGGCTGTATAAGAAAACAGAGTGTATTTGTGCAATGAATCTAGAGAGAAAGAGAGAAATGGAGAATCAAGAATCTGAGATATTTCATTAATTAATCAACAATGAATTACAAGATGTTTATATAGCAGAATCAGAAAATAAACTAACTAACTAATCCCAAAATATGCGGAATAACTAACTACCATTGATCAACTCATCACACCACAGTACACGTGTCCATACACACTAACCAGCTAATCCAAGTATAAAACTACAAGTCGTATCAAGATGCAGTAGTCGTTTAGTGTAATATCATTTCTTCCACAAATGCTCTGTTTCAGCATATGCTCTGTTTCAGCACTCTGCCTCTCTGCCTGATTTGATAACTCATCTTGAAATGCTTCTATCTATATTTTTTTTTTTTTTTTTTTTTTTTTTTTTTTTTGTGTGTTTTGCAAGATTATGCATCTATTGATGCAAATGCTTTTATTGTAACAATTGATAGTGGGTAGTAAAATTAGTGTATAATCAGAGCGTGGCAGAGTAGTGTCCTAGTCAAAGGAAAGGAAAGGAAAGAAAAGTAGCAAAATCAATAAATTAAAAATAAAAAAGCATACTATAGGAAGAAAACTATGAAGAAGATAATATTTAATAATTATATAGCAGTGAGTATATCAAAAGAAGAACCAGTCCATACATACTGACCACAGAAAATTTATTAAGTAGTTCGGGATCCCTCTTACATAGGGGTAGGGGGTATCATTCCCCATATAAGATAGAGAAAATATAATCTCAGAGTACCCAATAATAATCCCTACTATGTATATATATATATATATATTATATATATGTTGCATTCAGCAGCAGGGTGCGGCTGGGGCTGCGTGCATTAAGAAAATTTCAATTTTATATGAAGCTAAATTTAACAGTACGCAATGTATGTGTTGGAATGAAGTGGTAAATTCACATGGGCCATGGTAAATTCCCACTTATTTTTTGCTAACGATAGCTTGGTGTTTGGAAGGGCATCAATGAGTGAAGCCACAGAAATTCAAAGGATCCTCAAAGTCTATGAACTTTCTTCGGGCCAACAACTAAATTGTTCCAAAACTTCCCTGTTTTTTAGTCCTAATACTGATGCTAGAACAAAGGAGAGGGTGAAAGCCATGTTTGGTGCCCAAGTTATCAAACCCCATGAATCTTACCTCGGACTACCATCGCTTGTGGGGAGGTCTAAGAATATCACTTTTGCTCAAATTAAATAGAAAGTGGCCAACAAAGTCTCGGGTTGGAAGGAAAAATTACTTACACAGGCTGGCAAGGAGGTTTTGATCAAATCCGTGGCTCAAGCTGTGCCTGCCTACTCGATGAGTTGCTTCATGCTTCCTGGGAAATTATGTGAGGAGCTTACTGGGATGTTTAGACAGTTTTGGTGGGAACAAGTGCGGAATGAGAAGAAACTTGCTTGGCTGAGTTGGGACAAGATGTGCCTACCGAAGGAAAAAGGGGGCTTGGGTTTTCGCGATCTAAAAAGCTTCAATTTGGCTCTCTTGGCCAAGCAAGGGTGGCGACTGTAAACTAATTCCACTTCTCTATTTAGCAGTGTCTACAAAGCTAAATACTTTCCACAGTGCAGTTTTGTTGAGGCTAGTTTGGGTCCGAGGCCATCGTATGCATGGCGAAGCCTATTGGCAACCCAGGGTGTTGTCCGAAGAGGAATGAGGTGGCAAGTGGGCAATGGCACTAAAGTCAGAGTGTGGCTGGACAAATGGATTCCTAGACCAAGCACGTACAAGGTGTTGACGCCGGTGAGACCAAATTCTAGAAATGCTCTGGTTTGTGAACTCATAAATAGAGCAACGGGTGAATGGAACTTGGAAAAGATTAACAGCTGGTTCCTTCCCGAAGACAGGGAGGCAATAACAAGCATTCCACTAAGCACTATTGACACAAATGATAAAGTAATTTGGGCAGAAAATAGAAGCGGCAAATTCACTGTAAAAAGTGCCTATGCGTTGGCTTTAGAGGAGAAGCAGTGCTCAGCCTTGGAGGATTGCTCAAATGGTCTTGCCCGCAGAAAGGTATGGAAGGCAATTTGGCACCTTAATGTCCCACAGAAAGTTAAAAATTTTGCATGAAGGGCGGGTCGTGACATTCTTGCCACAAAAAAAAAAACCTGGCAAGGAGGAAAATTGTACCGAGTGGAATGTGTGAGTTGTGTGGAAAGGAGGAAGAGACGAGTTGCCATTTGTTTTGGTTCTGTGACCACGCAAGGGGAGTTTGGACGTCAAGCAAACTTGTGTTACAGTTTGAAATCTCCCGGAGTTGGAATTTCTTGGATGTGGTGGAGAATTTACAAAGGAGGGAGCAATCCTATCCTGGGCTGCTTGAAAAAGTCATCATGGTTTGTTGGAGTATTTGGAAGAATAGGAATGCTCTTCAGTTAGGTGGAAAAGGTAAGGCTGGCCGTTCCCTTGTGAGGGGTGCTTTGTACCTGGTAGATGAATTTCATGAAGCAAATGTTGCAAAACTGGAAAACCGGGTAGAAGCTACTACCATGGTTGCATGGAAGCCTCCAAGACTTGGGAAATACAAGGTCAATATGGATGGGGCAGTCTTCTCAAACAGAAAACAAGCTGGTGCAGGGGTTATTATCAGAGATGGGGCTGGGGACGTGGTAGCAGCTCTGAGCAAGAAGTGGAATTACCCATTAGGTGCCATTGAAGCCGAAGCAAAAGCGTTGGAAGCAGGGGTTTGTTTTGCCAGGGACATGGGAATCTGGGATGTAGAATTTGAAACGGACTCGCTGGAAATCTTCAACACAGTTCATGGGCTGACTTCCCCGCCGTCGTCTGTGGTGAATGTGTTAGCTGGTTTCCTCCTTCAAGCCTCATCGTTTAGACAGTGGTGTATTTCTCATACCAAAAGACAGGGAAATGTCCCTGCTCATGTGTTGGCCCAGCACTCTAAGTCTATTGAGGACTTTGTCGTCTGGGTTGAGGAATGTCCAAGTTTCTTGGAGCACGTGTGTGCTCAAGATAAAGTTGTATTTGATATTTCTGTTGTTTAATAGTATTTAGTTTTCCCATCAAAAAAAAAGAATCAATTTCCTTAAACTTACTATTATTATTGTCGGTGTTGAATTTTGGAAAAGCAAAAGCTTTTTTGTTCAAACAACTTTCCTTCCTTCCTGTCTGGGTCAATCCAAACCTTAAAAACGCTGATTTGCTGCATTTCAGCTGCTCTGTAATAATAAAAAACTGAAATTCACAAAATAAATCTCACTCTTAAGTAACTTTGTTGGATTAAATTTAAATTTAAATGGCATGCTACCACTGCTACTACCAGTAACTTTCTCAAAAAAAAGTTACTCTATCTATTTATCGTCTTTTTCTTTTGTAAAATTAATTAAATTGTAATATTATCATTATTATGTATTAGGAAGGTGAAAGTGGAAGTGGAAGCGGTGAGGTGAAGAAGCTGAAGCTGTATTCATTCCGGTGGAGCACTTGTTCCTTCCGTGTTCGTATTGCCCTCAACTTCAAACGTAAGTTCTTTTTCTGTCTCTTCATTAATGCTTCATTCAATTGTTATATTCTATTTTCTGTGATGATTGAGTAGGGCTGAAATATGAGTACAAATCAGTTAACTTGTCGAAGGGAGAGCAATTCATCCCCGGTGGGACCAAGACCTCTAAATTCTAACTGCTTTTTGCTATTTCCAACTGCTCTGCTTTCCTTAAACTAAATTGCCTTTGTACTTACTATTTCATGTATGTTTTTTTTTTTTTAAACATATCTATCTATCTATCTATCCTAGAGTTTATAAAGCTCAATCCTATTGGTAATGTTTCTGTGCTCGTCGATGGAGACACCATAGTTGCCGACTCTTTTGCCATCCTCATGGTATAACTATAATATTACTACCTCCGTCCCATTTTTTTTGTCCTCTATTCTATTTTGAGATGTCCCAAAATATTGTCCTGTTTCTAAAAATAAAAGTCATTAATTTACTAATGTTCCTATTATACCCTTATTAATTTACTAATTCAATTTTTTGATAAATTTTTTTAAGGGTAGTTTTGGAAACTTATACATTTTTAAAAGATAGACAAGACAATAAATGATGTTCCCTTAAAAAGTTTGACTTTTCAAACAGGAGAAAAAAAATGGGACGGAGGGAGTACTATTTTCTATATCCCTTTTTACCAATTAATTCTTCATTGTCTTTATCATTCTCTCTCATTCATCAATCTTTCCATTTCACAGTATTTAGTAGACAAGTATCCTCACCACTATCCACTGTTGCCCCAAGAAATTCACAAAAGAGCCATCAATTACCAGGTACTATCTACTATCTACCATCTGCTTTCTTTACTCTCTGTTATATGTTTTTTTTCTTCTAAAACTTCACTCTGTAACCTACTAACAATAACTTTATCAACCACCAACAGTGGCTTATACTTATACTCATGTCACTTTAGGAGGTGCATGCACAAATTGAACAAGATTTCTGACCCTACTGTCTTTGGGCTCATAATGTGTTGTTGGTGCAAATACAATGGTAATAGAAATAACACAAAGAGAAACTGAAAATACTTTTGAATATTATTAACGTAAAGAGAAATTACACAACACTATTTGGACTGAGGCACGGCACTCGCTCTCTTTAAGGAGATTCAAGCCCTTGGTTGGCTAAACTTTGTAACCGGTGCAGACCTTCTACCCAACAAGTGTCGTATGACTAGAACAACTTCTGCACAAAGTGTTCTCTCTAATTTTTTCTTTGTGTGTATTGTAATTTCAGTAACTTGGATTGAGTCTGAATGAGTCTATTTATAGGCTCAATGGGCTCACGAAATTACTACCCAATTTATTCTGATTAATTAGGTCCATAATTCTGATGTAGTGGGTGTTACAAGATTAATTGCTGGATTTTAATTTAATGGGCTGGAGTTACACAATTAATGGTCTGATAAGGAGTTTCTGAAGAATGAAACAACGGATATGGCAATTGCTCTAAATGGGCTGTCAAGTAAGAGGATCCAAGAGGCTGATTCATTTCCAATTTTGATACCTCCATTCTTCACCTCCCCCTTGCGCACGTATCTAGCCCAATATCTGAGTCAATACATTTTAGCCCATTAATCACCACAATTAAAAAGAATAAAAAAGTCTCTCTCCTTTTCAATGTGGGATTAAACATTTACACTAACTCCTCATCTCCCATATTTACTCCCACATCTTTACATTTATGTTATTACATTTATTCATTTTATTTATTTAATATTAAAAATGCTCCTACATGCGTGAATCTGAATTTGGAGTTTAATAAACAGATTTGGGTTAGATAAATTGGGTTGGGTAAGGCCATTGTGTATTGTTTAATTCAAAAAATCAGACAAAATGCCACATCAATAATCAGAGAACACCTTATGAGCTCCATTAGCCACGTACACAAGAAAATTAATGAAACCAGCGGAAAGGACCATTAGGTCTCATTTTTTAGACTTTAGAGATTAAGATCGCTCATTTGAAACATCATGGACTAAAAACGTTCAACACGTAAACTTTAGGCTCTGTTTGGAAGGAGGGGAGGGAATGGAATGGAACAGAACAAAAGGAATATTTTTAGAATATTCTTCTTTCCTCTTGTTTGGGAGTTTTAACAGAGAGAATGGATGATCCATTTCCTTGTTTGGGAGTTCAAGTAGGAGGAAATAGAATGGTTAGGAGGGAATGCTGATTCCTCCCTTTTTTCTCAAAACTTCAAATTTTTGTTCCCCTCAAAATTGGGAGAAATTGGAGGGAATGAATTTAAGTTTAATGAAATTTTTGTAAAAATTCCTAAAATACCCCCTTCAATATCAGCCCTTTTTTTCTCATTCAGCCGTAAAAAAATATTGCTATCATTCTTGCACATATTTCCCGTCCTCTGCAAAGTGAAGCTGCTGCTGCTGGTCTTTCTTTTTCTTTTATCTGCTGCAATTTTTGGTTGCTCAAACCAAGTATGTCTATCTTTTTTCTTTTTCTTTTCAGTTGTTTTCTAGTCTTTTTTTTTTTATTTAATTTTTTTTATGAACTATTTGCTAGTCATTCATGAGAGTGATATATAGTGTTTTTGTACACCTAAAAACCAAAGCAAACTAGCATTCTGTACAAAGAAAAGAAACAAAGAAATAAAGAAAGTTACTTGTATAGCTAAAGAAAAATTGTATTTAGAAATTTGAAAGTGAGAACTGCTAAAAAAACTGCTATAGAACTGTTGTAAATTTGAAAGTGAGAACTGCTGGAGAACTCAACTGATTTGCTTTTTACTCTGATTCCTCTTTGCTTCTTCTATTATTTACAAAGCAAGTGCCGTGTTAAGAGGAAGTGCCTCCAATGTTTTTTCCTCAACTGATTTGCTTTTTACACTTGCAGTTTTAATTCAACCGCGTGTATGGTTAAGAGGAAATGTCTACAAAAGCTAGTGTACAAGTTTAGACAAAAGACAGGTGTGTGGATAAGAAAAAAACAAGAGTAAAAAAAAATTAAAATGAGAAGAAAGTAAAATGAAAAGTATTTTAATTAAAAAAATAGTAATTTAGAACTTTAATGAGTTGGAGTAGTTTAGAACTTTGTCTGCTACTATTAAAGTATTTGACAAAAGTACAAAACACCACTTTCTCTTTGCTGCCATGGCTGTGAATTTAGTGTTATTGTAGCATGTCTACATCATAAATACGGGTGAGAAGAAAGTAAAATGAAAAGTATTTTAATTAAAATAATAGTAATTTAGAACTTTAATGAGTTAGAGTAGTTTAGAACTTTGTCTGCTACCATTAAAGTATTTGACATATTAATCCTCAAAAAAAAGTATAAAACACCTCTTTCTCTTTGCTGCCATGGCTGTGAATCTAGTGTTATTGTGGGATGTTTGCATCATAAATACGGGTGAAAGATAATGTTATAATTTAACACTTTGAATCTCAAACAAAATTAACGTTTATAGTTTAACAGTTTTAGTTTTAGATTAGTTGTAACACATTCATAATTAGTTAGACTAATAACGTAACTATTTTTTTAGAACATGTGCCCATAATTTTCTAAGTTTGACTAATAACATAACTATTTTTTTTACTTAGATGGATTTGAATGATGAGGTACTTAAGACTATAATTTTTTCGGACTTTATGTGGAAACTAGCCTTGGTTCATGTTACATGCCGTTATTTGTGTTACATTATCCATCAAAGGCAACGACTAAAAAGAAGACGTGTTCCCCACATTGCACAATCAACCATAGAAAGACAAAAAGTTAGTGATGAACTAATGTCTCGACTTAGGAATAGTGAAAAATGCTATGATGTAATACGCATGGGTCCACAAGCTTTTCAAGGTTTGTGTGACATTTTGCGGAGAGATGGTGATCTTCAAGACACACAACATGCCACGGTTGAAGAGCAAGTTAGCAAGTTTCTTCGCATGCTAGCACATAATCAGACGACTTGTACAATGTCCTTCTTTTTTTGTTGTTCTGGTGAGACCATTAGTCGCCATTTTCATAACGTGTTAAGATCAATAATTATGTTAGAGGATCAATTCCTTTGACAACCTGATGGAACCCAAGTGCCACTTGAAATACCACAAAGTAGTAAGTTCGACCCATATTTTAAGGTAAATATACCATGCATATAATTTATATTTGATAGTAGTTTAATACAAATATATTTTAAGGTAAATGTTTTTGAGAGATAATGTTAATATCAGGATTGTATTGGGGCACTTGATGGAACACATGTTCGTGTCAAAGTGTCTAATGAGGATGCACCAAGATATCGGGGTAGGAAGGGTTATACAACACAAAATGTGTTGGCGGCATGCTCATTTGATTTGAAATTCACATATGTATTACCAGGTTGGGAAGGAACTGTTCAGATTCAAGAATAATAAAGAATGCTTTAACTAGAAACGATAACTTGAAAATCCCACAAGGTAAATTTAATTCAAATAAATATTAGGGTGTATTCTTTATAATTAAAAAATTTGTAGTATATAATTAATGGTTGTTGTTGTTTATTAGGTAAATATTATCTTGTTGATGCGGGATACATGAATAGAAGTCGTCTAATTGCACCTTATAGGGGAGTGCGTTATCATTTAAAAGAGTACTCTGTTCGTCCCCTTGAAAATGCTAAAGAATTGTTTAATTTGCGACATGCGTCATTGCGCACTGCTATTGAAAGAGCGTTTGGTGTACTTAAAAAGAGATTTCCTATCATAGCAAGTACTATAGAGCCTAATTATTGTGTTGACACCCAAAATGAAATCATTTTAGCATGTTGCATACTTCATAATTATTTAATGGGTGTCGATCCTGATGAAAGTCTTATTGCTGAAGTTGATGAAGAGGTTTTGCATTCTCATCGTGAACATGTGGCCTCTACTCCAAGAGAAGATGATGAGGATGCTAGGCAAGGAGATATTATAAGAGATTCTATAGCAACAGCCATGTGGCAAAACTATGTCCAAATGTGATAGCTTTTAGGTTTATTGTTGTCATGTCGTTTAAGACTATGCTATGTTTCAATTACTTAGACCTAAATGTTATGCAAATTTCTCTTTTCATTTTGATATTGCTCTCTATCTTTTGATAATTAGTATTAATATTTACACAATATTTTATATGTGTTTTTTGTCTTATTAATTATAGCATGGGTAAGATATCAAAGAAGAATGGTGGAGATCCAAGCAAAGAAGTACAATGGAGTAGTGTTATGGATGATGCTTTAGTGGATGTTTTTTTACATCAGGTGACTATAAGTGGTAGAGTTAATGGAACTTTTACCTCTAAGGCATATGATGACATAGTGAAAAAGTTGGTTGAAAAATTTAACATAGAGATTAACAAGGATAAGGTGAAAAATCGACAGAAGACACTGAAAAAGAATTTTCATGAATGCTATGACATATTTAAAGATGGTTTGAGTGGTTTTGGATGGAATGATTCTTTAAATATGTGGACAGCTGAAAATTAACACTGATGTCTAGGTCTAAAAATTAAAAAAGTGTGGGATTTTTTGGCCAACCTTAGTTTAGGAATGGATTATGCTATTTTGTTTTGTTTTGGCAAGACTCATTACTAGAGTTTTTTTTTTTTTTTTTTTTTTAAAGAGATTTGTTTGCATTGTTAGACAATATTTATTTTGTTGAGAATAAATATGTGATACGTGAATTGCTTTATAACATAGAAATATGCATAACTTCTTTTTTAGCTACAATAAAATTTTCTTTTTTCCTTAAAGAATTTGGGAGATGGACATGTATTAAATTATCACATCCATTGTAAAGCACACCAGCCAAAAAAGATCCAATCTAAAACTAGCAGCCCCTAAAAAAAATTTGCAAATTGAAATAAAGAAATTGTTCTATTGTTAATTTTTCATGCCATTATTTTCATCTGTTAAATTATTGATTAGTGTGATGCAATCTATTCACCTTGACAAAACTATATTGTAATTCAANTTTTTTTTTTTTTTTTTTTTTTTTTTTTTTTTTTTTTTTTTTGTTTAAGAGATTTGTTTGCATTGTTAGACAATATTTATTTTGTTGAGAATAAATATGTGATGCGTGAATTGCTTTACAATATAGAAATATGCATAACTTGTTTTTTAGCTACAATAAAATTTTCTTTTTTCCTTAAAGAATTTGGGAGATGGACATGTATTAAATTATCACATCCATTGTAAAGCACATCAGCCAAAAAAGATCCAATCTAAAACTAGCAGCCCTTAAAAAAATTTTGCAAATTGAAATAAAGAAATTGTGCTATTGTTAATTTTTCATGCCATTATTTTCATCTGTTAAATTATTGATTAGTATGATGCAATCTATTCACCTTGACAAAACTATATTGTAATTCAATAATTTAACACAGACCCAGTTGTGGCTAATTAGTTTCACATCATCCACTAAATACTAAACATTTCAAAGCAATTATAAGTTCTCATTGATTATTTTTTATATTCTTTAAAATGAGGGGTATAATAGTAATGTTATTATAAAATGATTCCATTCCATTCCTTTCAATGTCACTTCCAAAAGGTATTACTTACTTTTCATTCCATCCTATTCCTTTATTTTATAACATCCAAACAGGATTTTTAAATTTCATTCTATTTCATTCCTTTCCCTACTAAATCCATTCCATTCCATTCCATTCTATTCCATTCCTTTAATGATCATTTCATTTCATTCCATTCCATTCATTTATAAACTCCCAAACGGACCCTAAAAGTCATCGGGCTTTTCTTGCACTCTCTTGTTAGCCAACAACCCGTAAATACAAAAGTCAATCTCAACCAAGAAAATTCACCATAACCCAATTTTGTAAACCAATTAGCCAGACTCAAATACCTCAGAATCATTACTAGTACCTAAAAGTAAAACCCACAACATAAAAGAAATTCATCATCTGGCTTAGGCACTTACACCAAGCCAAAACCCAAAATCACTTTCCTTTTCCGCACTAACTTCGATCTCTCTTTCGCTACCTTATGGGAATCCCACATAGATGATTCCTTCAAGTTAGATTCGGAGGCGCGTGAGGTTAAAGGCTTTACGGTGACGAGATCACCCAGTGGTAGCGGTGGTTGGGAGGTTTGTAATTGTGAGAGGCCTATGATGGGACCTATAGGGCCATGGTAGCTCATTGCGGCACACAGATTGCAGAGGTGGCGAGGTTGATTGTTGGGGTCGTCGATGGTTGTCAAATAGAAATTTAAGATTTCAAAATTTTTAGGGTTTCAGTTTTTTTTTTTTTAAATTAATTTGAGATAGTTATTGTTGGTATAAGTAAGGAAAAAATGTTTAATAATAACCTTCTGTTTATGAATTGTGAATTAATCAATTGATTTTGTTAGTGTAAAATGAGGAGCAGTTGTTGAGTACTGTATGATTGTCCGTGTTCATGTGACATGGGATTTGCTACTTTTGTGTTGCTGAATACATATTCGAATGGTTAGTAGGTGATAATGATAAGTCTTATTGTGAGATATCGAAAGCATTTTTAGGGTATAGCTTGATTTTTGTGTTTTCAGTTCCTCAGTTTGGCTAACAAGAAAGTCCAAGAAAAGTTGGATAATTTGTTTTTAAAAGATAATCCTTTCAAATATATATATATATATATATTGATGTGGATTTTTTTGTTCTTTAAAATTGCTGCTGGGGCTCTTTAAGTAGCAATTAAATATTATTTTAATATTTATTAGCTACGTGTGTGCCAATGATGCAAGCCATTTACCACATAAATATTTTCTGTTAATAAATTGTCGGTAAGAACCAACTTATCTACAAATTGACTGTTATTAAAATATAAAAACAAAAATAATATTTTCACTAAAAGAAAAAATAAAAAAGCCATTGATTACCCTATGCCCATTCGACGAAATGAAAGTTTTTGCATTTATTCAACATGACCCATACATATAATACATTGATACTTAACACGAATTCCGAAGTGATGATAACTTTGTCATCGTTACTGTTAATTACTCCCATGCATAAGCACTGTCACAGCTTAGTTTAAAGTAATAACTATACCCTCAAACAAACTTCTTGTGCGTGCAACAATAATTTCCTATTCACATATAAACAATAATTTTCTATCCACACAGAATTATTGCCCCAGAAAGATAGATTTTCCTGAGATCACCATGCTCACTGGCACGATCGATCTGACAACGTAATGTCTTCTAGCTAATTATTATCTGACACTAGCCCATCGCCAACCTTATCTTAAACCTGATAATGGATTTCAAAGTAATGGTACACCATTCTTCCTGGTCGTGCCTTGAGATCAAACATTCATATAACTTTGGAGAACTAATTAAGAAAACTTCATACAACTCCGATGGCCATACTATTGTACCCAGAATTACTTGCCTAGATTTTTAGGTAAGTTTCTCACGAGGCTTGTGGAGTAACTCCTCAACCATAAGGATTAAAACAAGACCAGATCAAAAGTTGAGAATCAAATATACAATTAATATTCACGTTTAAAATATAATAACCATCCCCTGAAACAGACTTCTTGTACATATAATTTTAAAAGGAAATTTACAAATAAACGTATACTAATTAAGCATCTATGGATAAATGTTGGGATAAAGTTTTCATTATTCCATTCTCCGAAAAGAAGGATTATCACTGACAAGAAGTCAGGAAGACGAGAGAACGTAATCTCTTCGGCATATCACCCATCTGCAACCTTATCCTAAACTAGATAACAAACAAGTGGACTTATTTCTTTATATCCTAACTGATATTTTACTTCAATAGAAGGGTAGGCAAAGACTCTTCCATGCAAGCCTACAAAACTTCATACAACTTTGGGGCCTAAAGAAAACTTCATACAACTCCGATGGCCATACTTTTGTACCCAGAGATACTTGTTGCAATATTTCTATGCTTCCTTTTTCTTTGTCATTTGAGATGGAACAAAAGCCGAACCATTACAAATTGGCCTGTTGTCGGAATGCTCCCAGGCCTTCTTCAAAATGCATCCAATGTGCACGACTATGTTACCTGGCTCCTAAAACAAAATGGGGGCACTTTCAAGTTTAAGGGTCCTTGGTTCACCAACATGACCTTCATGGTCACGAGTGATCCCCTGAACATCAACCACATGTTGAGCAAAAACTTTTCTAACTACACAAAAGGGCAGAAGTTCCAGGAAATTTTTGATGTTCTGGGAGATGGGATTTTCAATTCTGATTCTGACTCGTGGACATATCAGAGGAAGCTACTTCACACAGTGTTAAAAGACAAGAAGTTTAAGTTGTTCTTTGAGCAATTTGTCAAGGGAAAAGTGGAAAAGAGCCTCATTCCTGTTCTTGATCATGTCTCAAGTTTTGGAATTGAGGTGGATTTACAAGACATTTTTCAACGTCTCACATTCGATAGTGCTTGCTTAGTGGTTTTGGGTTTTGATCCAAACTGTCTCTCCATTGAATTCCCAGATGTTTCCCATGCAAAAGCGTTTGATCAATTAGAGGAATGTTTGTTATACCGACACATTGTGCCAGAAAGATGGTGGAAGTTACAAAGAAGGCTTCAAATTGGATCGGAGAAGAAGCTATCACATGCTTGGAAAGTTTTTGATGAATTTGTATACGAATGCATCTCAACCAAGCGAGAGGAAGTGACCCTGAAGAAGGAGGAACTAAAATTCAACTTGTTGACAGCTATAGTTATGGAGGAACAAGAAGAAGAAATGAGTAGTAATATTACAAAATCCAACAAGTTTCTAAGGGACACTGCAACTAATCTCTTGGCAGCAGGGAGAGACTCCATAAGTGCCGGACTCACGTGGCTTTTTTGGCTTCTGGCAACACACCCATCAGTGGAAGCCAAGATTTTAGAAGAAATCAAGGAGCATTTGTTGGACAACGGAAAGTCAAAGGATTTGAACATAGATAAGCTAAGTAAGCTAGTTTATCTTCATGGAGCGGTATGTATGAAATGCTAGCTGCCACACCTGCCACACCAGAGGATGCATCAGCTGCCACACCAGAGGATGCACCAGCTGTGCATCAGGTGCCAATGCATCAGGTCCCATAATTAGTGCAGCACAGATCAGTAGAAGTCCAGCCCGTTTCTCAGAGTTGAAGAACACAAAAACTTGTAATTGTTTCCCTAAACGGCAGTGTGGTTTACTTAGCTTACTTGATTAATATACATAAACGGCATGTAGTATTTCCTTTCTTCTTAATTAGTTAGTTTGTTAGCTTAAGTCAGACACATGAGAAATTCTGTTATAGTTAGTTAGTTTGTTGCAATATGTTCACATATATATGCAAGTTAGTTAAGTTAGTATATATATGTGATTGTACAGTTACGAAATTCAGTTGAATGAGAATAGTTTTTCACCCAAATTTCATATGGTATCAGAGCAATTTCGAAAGCATCTCTAATTTTCTTAGGATTTCTTAGGGTTTCTTAGATCAATTTTGGAACTCTCTGTTCTTCTCATTCATCATCATCATCTTCTTTGAGTTTTCTTTCAACTCTCTGTTCTTGATTTCCATATCAGAGAGCTTTGTTAACATCATTGCCTTCTTTGAGTCTTCAATTCACCATTACTGTACTCTACAAGCTTCTCAAACCTTCAATGGCAGAAGCAGCAACAGCCAATACCTCCACTACTTCGTCTTCTTCACAAGATTTGTATAATCTTAGCAATCCTCTGTTCTTACACCCTGGAGAAAATCCAGGAGCACTACTTACTTCTCAGCCACTGATTGGAGGAGAAAACTATGCAGCTTGGGCAAGATCAGTGAGAAAGTCTCTGATTGGCAAAAATAAGCTAGGTTTTATTGATGGATCTTTGACCATCACTTCGCCATTGGTGAATTCTCCAGAGGCTGCTCAAGCATGGATTCGTGCTGATAATGTAGTGGGAACCTGGCTTATCAACTCTGTATCACCAAAGCTCCAAGGAAGCATTATCTACAGAGACACTGCGTTGGAGATTTGGGCTGACCTTCGTGACACTTTCAGTCAAGGAAATGGAACCAAGATCTTCAACATCCAAAAGCAAATTACTGAGATTCATCAGGGAGAGCAATCCCTCACTGATTACTTCACTCAGCTCAAGATTTTGTGGGACCAGTTGCAGAATCTGAGTCCATTTCCCCAGTGTACCTGTGGTCAGTGCGTATGTGGAATTAACCAAAGATTGAAGAACCTTCAAACCAAGGAATCCACCATGAAATTTCTTATGGAAGTGAACGATGCCTTCTCTCAAGTAAGGTCTCAAATCCTATTAATGGATCCCTTACCTTCTGTCAACAAGGCACATTCTTTGTTCATCCAAGAGGAAATGCAGAGGTCAGTGCATAATGTTGTTAGAGTTGAGTCCACTGCTCTAGCAACCAAGAACTCAGGAACCAACTTCAAAGGCAAAGATAGGCCTTTGTGCACTCACTGTGGAAAGCTAGGCCATACTGTTGACAAATGTTATAAGTTGCACGGCTTCCCACCAGGATTCAAGTTCAAGAACAGTAGAAATGCTACTGCTCATCAAGTTTCAACGAATCTTGA
>NW_027070333.1:153765-216332 GCF_002906115.3 Quercus suber
GTATGCGAATCCTTACGCCTTTTTCCACCTGTACCTTTCGAGCACAAATGTTCAGTTCAATCTGATATTCTTCCTAGTGGTCACACTATGAGGCCAAATACAACAGTGTTATACTCTTTATACTCAATGGGAAGGATGGAAAGCATATGGGGTGAAGATTGCTTGGACTTCAAGCCAGAGAGATGGATTACAGAGTTTGGAGGAATAGTGCATGTACCATCTTTCAAGTTCATAGCATTTAATGCGGGAGCGAGGACTTGTTTAGGTAAGGATATAGCTTTCATTCAAATGAAAATAATTGCAAGTGCCATCATTTGGAAATACCATGTTCATGTGGTTGAAGATCATCCTGTTTCACCAAGTATTTCTGTTGTTCTTCATATGAAACATGGTTTGAAGGTGAGGATTAGCAAGAGATATGTTTGACAAAGAAATTTTAGTACTAGCTAAAGTTGCATTTAGGGAAATAATCACTCATGACCCTTCAAACCAACTTCGGCTATATATGTATTTCCTTATTTAGTTTTGTGTTTCATGGTAATTTTTACAAGTCGAGGTGATGTATTAGGCCTATATAAATGCCAATGCTCATGAGTCATGACCCTTTCACAACAATAAGGAATTTTCCAAAAAATTGAATCGAAAAATTGAGATGGAAAAAGGGATTAAATTTAATAAGAATCTGGTGCTCAAGTCCTTATTTTTGCATTATTCATTCGGTACTAGTGTTCAATATAAGAGTTTTACACAGCCTTTCAAATTGCCCATTTGAGAGAGAGAGAGAGAGAGAGAGTCATACCCATTGAGATAGTCATACACAACCTTTCTCTCTTCTCTTTCCCTCTCCCCATTTCCATATCAACAAGAGGAGATTATCTTCATCACTATCTTCACCATACTTGAGTGTTGAGAGTTTTTTGAAACTGGGAATCATTGTAGCAATACCACAAATCCAAGGAGACTTGGCTGCTTGCAGTTGGTGGCTCAACTTGCAAATCTTGCAATTGGATGAAGAAATGACTCAGCGTAATAGGTTGTTAGCTAAAACTTGGAGAGTTCAAGTACGAGGATAGCATTAGGCTTGGAGGGTTTATTGTATATCTTGTACTACAACTATTAATCTAGTTTATGGTTTCAGTGTCGGTGCTGCAAAGAGGTTTTTTCGTCTATGTTAGGTTATAGTAGATTGACTTCGATTAATTAATTCAATTGCCCAAATTAATTAATTAGATCAAATTACATGCAAATCATGGAGGCACCAAAAATATCACCAAATAAACTAAGTGCAGCTGAAATAAAACAAACATGATGATTTGTTGATGAATAGAGAAAACCTCTTGCAAGGCAAAAACCCCACCGGGTGAATTTCAGGTCATCACTCCCAAAAATCCACTAAGCAAGAACAAGCGGTAACAAGTATAAAGAATCTTAACACTACCAGGTCTATCCTCAAATACCAACTTACAGTTTGACCTGCTCCAATCCCTATTTGGACTTGATCTTGCAAAAGATTTCTTCTTTTGCACGAATCTCATTACGTAACTAACTCCCAACAACTGAATGATTGTTGTGGGTTGTAAAATTCTTCACTCCAAAGCACGTTGAAAATCTGGAAGCACTTGGTTACAAAACCCTAAGACGCACCAAACACAGTTGCTCCCCACAGAGTCTATGAGTTCTCTAATTGAGTCTCTATGTGTTCTCTAATTGGGTCTTTACGTCATTGATGACTTTAAAATAAGCCTTTTATATGGTCTAAAGGTTTAAAGAACAAAACCCTTACAATCCAAGTCATCATGGGCTGAAATTCAAATCTGAGAATTCTAAAATCGTAGTTCTCGATAGTTCGAGCTTGTGTCGAGAATTCTTCATTAAGTCTCAATAGATGCTAGTGTCGAGCTAGTGTCGAGACTAGTGTCGAGCTTCACTAAATCAGTTTTTTTTTACATGTTTCTTGGTTCAATCTTCATGTCTATAATGATACTACCTATAATGTAAACTTTACATACTTCTTGATGCATTAAACACAACTTAAATCTACCCAATTACAAGTAAAGTGTATTTTGTTAAAGAATATGCCAATACATAGAAAATATGACCCTAATAGTCTGGTTCTTAGATTTTCTTCTTTGATAATACATCCAATGTTATCTTGTGATTTGCATCCTTTTGCTGCTCTATTTTACTGCTTTATATGCTTTAGATGTTTCTATTTAGGTCCATGCAATATTCAATTGGTTAATAACTTATTTTTGAAATTAATTGCTAGCTTCACTTAAAAGTGGTTAAGTTGTAAAATTGAAATTTTGGGTCTAAACCCATACCTAGGTTTTTAGTAAGTTTTCACAAGGCTTATGGGGTATCTCCTCAAGCATAAGGACTTACTAAGACAAGATCAATAGTTGAGAATAATTATCCATTGTGCACTGTTTACGGACCCACAAATTTTAATTTTTATCAACTTTTTTATTAAAAATAGGTCTCACAGTACTATTTACACATTTAAAAATTATTTTGCTACAGTGTTTTCAATTTTCAGTTTTCAGTTTTCAGTTTCAGTAACAATAAGTTCAATCCAAACGGACCCATAATTGTTATCCAAACTGATACATTTGTATTAACGTTTTATATGGGTATAGCTATTAGAGCATTCACACCAGATGTGCTAAATATGTTAAATACCAAATATTTGATATATTAAATATTTAAAAATTTTATCTATGTACTAAATGTGTCAAATGCCAAATATTTGACATATTTGATACATCAAATACTAAAAAATTCCATTTATCAGATATTTCAAATCTCATAATTTTTGCCACATATGAACAGTACTGTTACATTTTGCAACGGTACAAACGAGAATGTTAAAAAAAAAATTTATTCATTCTCTCTCATCTTTTTTGACTGCCTCTCTTCTCTCTCATCCTTTTTGAATGCTAATATATTATTTTAATGTGTAGTAAATATTATTTTAATATATAAAATTGAATGATAGAACATCTGATAAATGAGATATTGTAAAATGATATGGTAAAATAATAAAGTAAGTTTTTAGTGTGTCAAAATGATTTTTTTTTTTGCAACATCTGCTGTGAATGCTTTTAACTATGCTTTTGCTAACTTAACAAATAGTTCTTCTCAAAAAGAAAATAAAAATTAGGCCTCAAGTTTTTTTTATTTAATTGATTTGATTCAATTTTATCCTTTCCTCATCACACTAATATAATTTGTTGCAAGAGGTCTGATCAATATAATTTAAGGCCTAAAGCGATAAATTTAAATGGAACATTTTATATTTAACTATTACTTAAATAAATTTTTTAACACTAACCAAATCAAAGTCAATTTGATGAATTACTATTAACTAACAAAGGTTAATTTCATATCCATAAAAAGTTAATTTTATATGGAGAATTAAATCATAGTTCAAGTATAAAATTAAACAAACATAAATGAAAATATTATTATTATTATTATTTTAAAAATATATGTGTGCTTTATCTTAGATACAAGGTAATGCATGATTAAGAAAAATTATAATTTAGTTTTTTATTTTATATTTTAGTGTTAAGAGATAGAAAGAGATTGTTTGGTGTGTGACAAATGTTGACAATTTACCGTGTAGGATATTGACTTACAAAAATTAAAATCTTAACCTATTAAGGAAGATGATGATCTAGCACATATACAACAAATCTTTTTTTGCCAAACAATTTAGGGTTTTAATTAGGTTAGGTTTCTCTTAGCGTTCATTTAGGAATAGTTTATTTAGTCGAAATTGAAAACTTTTTGCTAAAAAATACTGTAGATAAAAGTAAAAGTTAGCTGAATAGTACAGTGGAACCCATGAATAGTACCAAAAAGTGTAGTGAGACTCATAAATAGTAGTAAAAATAAGTTGAAATTGCAAATAAGTTGACATTTTTAGTTTGTCCTAAACACACACTTAGTCTAATAATTTGGAGCCCTTATTAGATATGAGAAACATGAAATGCTAAAGCTACTACAAAATATTTATAAATTGATGTGGTAATGATATGTATGTATATATATATTTAAAGTCAAAGCTAAGAGAAACTCCAATTAGATTTTAAATTGGAGTCAAATTTTGTGCCAAGTGAGTTATTTGGTGCAAAAATCAAATAGTTCAAATTCAATTAGATTTTAAATTGAATTTTAATTTGCTCCAATTTTGGCACATGTTCCATCTAATTTTTTAATTTTTGTGGTAAATGAATTTTTGGCATTTTTAAAATAGAGGTGAGACCTCTTTTACGAAGGAGTAGATAATTTTTTTAGTGGGGACCTTAAGCCTAGGCATTAGGGGCTATTTGGTAGTCAATTTCAAGTATTGTTGTTCAAAATGATGTGAAAATTGTGGTATAGAAAATGTTGTAAAAATACATGTTTAAAGTACTCATAATGTAAAAAATTGTTTGGTACCATATTTCAAACAACATGTTTCATTGTGAGTTGTGTGTTTAGTATGTATGTTCTTTATAAAAAAAAAAAAGAAAAAAAAAAGACAAAGTTGTACCATTTTATAATTTTTTATTTGAATACACTAAGGAAAGAGAGATTGATGTGGGAGAGAGGATGTGTGGGAGAGGAGAAAATACATGCTGTTTTTGTTGCATGTATCCTCCCTCTCACGTAGGGGTGGACCCCACACGAAAACAAGGTATACCACCTCGTGAGAGAGAGGGATATGTGGTGTTGTTACAATCGTATGGGCTCAACAAATTTGCAATTCTTTACGAACATGCCATTGGATTACATTATTTAAAAGCTAGAAACAATTATGAGGAGCTTTCTCAAATTGGATTTTAAACGCCAATATTTAAGCAACTTTTTTTCTAACACACTTAAAAAAACCATTCTACCAAACATTTTTTTTTGGGAACAACAATTTTCGGTGTTTAAACACTGAAAACTGTTGTTTAAACTCACCAACCAAAGAGCCCCTAGGTCAGCCTTGATTTGTTAAAATGCCAAAAGGATTGCTTGTGAGTATGTTTGGGTGTTGATGAAAAATGGAAATTATTTCACTATTTAGCTTATTTTTGCTATGATTTATGGGTTTCACTGTGCTTTTTTGCACTATTATGACCCCACTATACTATTTCAACTAACTTTTACCTATATCTACAGTACTTTCAGCAATAATTTTTTAGTTTCAGCAAAATAAGCGATATCCAAACACACCCTGAGTTATATTAAATGGTTTAATTAAAAAAATGTTAAAATTACTACAAATTTTACTTCAAAAGATGTGATAATAAATATAATTGGTACCATTATATTGTATAAGTCTTCAAATTTTTTTTTTTTTTGGGTTATTGGTGAACAATAGTTTATAAAACTTAGAACATCTTTATCAGCTGTGCCATATGTGCCAAATGTTAAATATTTGGCACATTTGGCACTCCAAACACCATTTGACCCAATTTATTAGATGTGCTATATCCTATATTTTTTGCAACATTGAACAGTACCGTGACAAATTTACCATAGTACGGAACGCGTGTGGCAAATTTTTTTTTTCTTTTTTTATTCCTCTCTCTCTCATCTCTCCGTCATTCTCACCTGTCTCACCTCAATCCTCTCCTCTCTCTCTCACCCCAATCCTCATCACTGCTCTTCCACGCCCACGCCAACGCCAACGTCGACGCCAACGACTTCCACGCTGACGTCGACGTCAATTTCTCTCTAGCAATGGTTTTTTTTTTTTTTTTTTTTGTTGTTGTTTTGATGGGTTCATTCCGACGGAGGTGGGTGGGTTCAGATGGGTTAGGCTATGACGATGACGGTGATGAAGATGGTGGATTTGGAGTCTGGGTTGACTTGGATTATGAAGGTTTGGGTTTGGAAGTGGGTGTGGAGGTGGTGGGTTTGTCGGGGTTTGTGGTTGAGGTGGTGGTGGTGGTGGGGCTTCCGATTTGGGTTGATGGTTTTGTGGTTGATGGGTTGGTTGAGTCGGCGGCTTGAGTTTGTTTGTTGATTTCCGATTTGTTGTTTGTTCCGATGCAGTTGTTCTATTGGTTGATCAGGGAGTTCCGATGGGTTTCTAGTTTGTTATTGTTGTTCTGATTTGTTCCGATGGATTGTGGCTGCCACGGTGGTGGTGGCGGCGGCGGCGGCGGCAGCAACAGTGTTGTGGTTGTTATTTATTGGGATAGATATATTATTTTATTGTGTTGTTTATATTATTTTAATGTGTAGGAAATATTATTTTAATGTATAGAATTGTAGTATAAAATATCTGATAAATGAAATGTTATAAAATAATGTAGTAAAATAATAAAGTAAAATTTTAGTGTGGCAAAATGATCTAATGCGGATGCTCTTATGCAATAAATTGTTTACCATCCTTAATATCACTTAAAAAAAAAAAAAAAAAAACACCTGAGTTCAAAAAAAAAAAAACCACCTCTGGCATTTATGATTCTATTTTTCTTAAGTTTCTTTTAATTTATTACTTTTTTTTTTCTCTCACCAATGAACCTCCTCTCTCTCTATCTCTCTCAATGTCGATAACATCTCCTGTTCTTCTTCTTCTTCCTTCGCAACATTTAACTTTGAATCCTCCACTCAACCATTACATAGTGTTACACAACCTTTGATTCAGAGAGGTTAGGGGCTTTGGCTGCAGGGCCATATGTCTTCTCAGACAAGCAGTGTTTTTTTTTTTTTTTTTCCCAGATAACTAAAAAAAGATTCTTCCTTTTACTGATGAAGATATTTCTTTGTAGGTGTTTAGGTGTGTGTTTTAACGCTTGTTCCAAGTACCAATCAAGTCACAAGTAGTCGAAAAAGCCAAAAACAAAAAGGTTGTCAAAGAGCTGGAGACAGAGAGAGAGAGAGAGTGAAATGATATTGACAAAGTCCTACATTTTCCCTCTGAAATGAGAGAGAGAGAAAGAGAGCTTAGCACAAGTTGTATGAATTCGTCCACATAGTAGTAGAGCCTTCAGCGCTCGCAAACAAGGACCAGTCTTAGTCAAGTCATGCCGACGCTTTAAATCTCTCTCTCTCTCTCTCTCTCTCTCTCTCCTTCTTCGTTGTAGCAAGTAGCAACTCGCAACTTGCAAGCAAGTTAGCAAACAGAGGCAAACCAATTGAAATGGACAAAAAGCAAAAGCGAAACTCGAGGCCGAAGCTCGATCGCCGGAACGCCTTAAAGAACGTCGAATACGACGCCACCTCTTCTTCTTTACATTCTTCTTCCTCGTTCCACGTCGCCGCCGCCGCCGACGACGACAACGACGACTTGTCGTCTAGAGGCGGCCAACGAAGTCGCTCTCTCGACCTTCCTCCAGTTTTTCACAACCAAAAGAGCTTCAGAATCAAAGGCACAGACGGCGAATTCGACCTCATTTGTCGCTCTTTGGGCCTTTCCGGGATCGACGACTTCTCTATCCCCACCGCCGATTGGGAAGCCCACCGCTCCAACTCCGACCTCGCCACTCGCCTCCGCAACAACAATCTCGTTTCTTCTACTTCTGCTCCTACTCCTTCGCGGTTCAAACCGGCTCAGCCGGTAAAGCTCGATGAAGTTAGGGTTAGGGTGGATTCTGTCACTGCGGGACCTAGTCAAGGAATCAAAGGTGCTCGGCCGCCGGTCCTCGCTCCGCCGCCTGTGGCGGGGCGGTCGGTGGCGGTTGATTACACCTCAACTTGGGAGCTTTTGAAGTCCTTTGCTCCACTTGAAGACGAAGTCGCAGCTCCTAACACTACGCGTTTGGGAGGATACGCTGAAACGACAAGCTCTCCTTCTTCTTCTTCGGCTTCTTCGGAAGAAGAGGATAAGAAGCAGAACGAAGGTCCTTCGGAATCAACATCGAATCGTAATGAGAATGAGACTGAAAATGAGAATGAGAAAGAGAATGATATCGGGATTGTTCGCGCAACGAATGTGATTCCGGTGTATAGTTTTTCGCCGAGAGGGAAATTGAAACGGAGTATTAGTTCGTGGCAAAAGGGTGAGCTTCTTGGAAGTGGCTCTTTCGGAACCGTCTACGAGGGCTACACTGAGTAAGCTATCTTTATATCAATTTTTATATTTTTATGAAAAAAATCACTGCATAAAATTAATTTGAGGTAATGAAAAGTGTTTATTTTTAGGTTTATATGTTTTTTTTTTTATGGGTAATAAGACTTTTATTGAATGAAATGAACACTCTGAACATGAGAGTATGTATATGTTTATTTAAGCAATTTTATAGCTTCAAATTTTAAGCATACTATCAGAATCAAGTACTGTCTTGTTGATACGGAAAATATTGGAGGGGACCAAATTTGAATGCTAAAAAGTGTGGAGGCTAGTGGGTATAATAAAGTCACTAGTATAAGATTCATCATGGTGATCACAGGGTACAGTGACGTTGAACTGAGGATAATTGGAGTTGTGATGACTTATGTCTTTATTTGAAAGACCCTAACATGGGACCAACTTTGAATCTGCTAAGTGGAATCAAAGTAAGAAAATGACTGAGATCTATCCAAGAAATAGTTTTAACTGAAATTTAGACAAACTTATTACAGGGTTTGTTTATTTTTTATATTTTTATTTTTTGCCTATAAAAAAAAGAAAAGAAAAGTAATCAGTGCTGGAGTTTTGCTGTTGTAAGATATGGGATATTTGGTGCTTCCAAGTAGCTACGTCCCATATGGTCAATGAGCTCTAGAAATAGCACCTCCTTCCCTTGTAAGAGCGAGGCTGAGGTTGAGGTTGAAGTTGTGGGTTCGAGCACCCACTAGGGGTGTATGTAACTTACTATGTATCTTATTATGATTAGTTACTTGAGATTGTTTCGCCAACTTCCTGAAAAGAAAATTTGGACCTGCCATCTAAGAAATCTCCTTGAATAGATAATCCAAAATGGTTGGTGCTTGCCATTTTGTCTTGTTTTTCATTGATTCTTTTGCAAATGAATTTTCTTCTCCTCTGTTTCTAATGTTATTTTTAGTAGATACAACTTGTTACTAACAGAAAAGAATAAACTGCTTACAACTTTTTGAGGTTGCATGGACAACATCAGAAATTTTTAAAAAGATGGGGTATGGAGGGGTTGAAAATAGATCCAGCTGGAGTATTTCTAATCAACCATTATTCTTCATTTTTATTTTTTGGCAAAAAAAAATTTTGGTCCTCAAGTTTTCATGCCTTTCATTTTGACCCATATATTTTTAAACTTTCTCTCAGTTTGGCCCCTGCCATCATCTCACTTACAGAAAACATTATTTTTAAACTAGCAGTGTAGTCCATTATCCATGTAGGGTTTTCCATTACTGGGATAAAAATATAAGTACCAAAAAATGAAAGCTATGAAAACTTGAGGGCCAAATTGAAAATAGGGCCAGGATATCGGGACCAAAAATGTGTTTTTGCCTTTATTTTCTCTCCTGCTCTCTCTCTGTGTCTGTTTGTCTTTAATGTCTTTATTTTTTTTTCCTGCAGGGATGGCTACTTTTTTGCTGTAAAGGAGGTTTCGTTGCTGGATCAAGGAAGCCAGGGCAAGCAGAACATTTCCTACCTTGAGCAGGTGAAAAAGAGTCACACTTGTTTATTTTTCCTCATTTTGATTTCCACATCAAACAGTCAAACTCAATTCAATTCCATACTTTAATTTGCCAAAGCTATTTGGATAATGAGATTCCTTTTCCTGATACCCTAATTATTTTGTGTAGGAGATTTCACTTTTAAAGCAATTTGAACATGAGAATATAGTTCAGTATCTTGGCACGGAAAAGGTATGGATCTTACTTAAGATTTGAGTTTTCTTGTTTGTCCTGGAAAGTACAATCGTTGAATTAGAATTTTAATTGTGTAGTTATAATACACTTCTTCGCTACTGCATTTCTTCTATGCTTACCACAAAAACTTAGCCAACAAAATAGGTCACCAATCACCCTCTTCGGCATCACCCATTGCACTCCAAGCATAGTAGAAATAAAAGCCCATAATCCACGAGCAACTGTGCAATGAACTAGAAAATGGTCCACTGTCTCACTATTATACCTGCATGGGCAACAACAAACTTCCAAAATGATAGCACGTTTGGTCAAATTATCCAGTGTTGGATTTTTTCCTAAAGCTGCTGTCCCCCACCCCCCCAAAAAAAAAAATGCAACTCTTACAAGGAAAACTCATATTGTTAGAACCTCAAAGGACTTGATAGCAGGATTTGACATCAAACTGATAATTACCTTTGGTCTCCACCTCGGATGTTGGAGTAAATAGTGTCGAAAAAAGAGTTGATTGATTCCAATTCCCAGTCCTTTAAAATTATGTACAAAAATGATATTCTATTGTGAAGGCCCTTCTCCAACCAGTTTCACCAAGCATCTCTGTCCCCTGAAGTTGAGTACAAATATGGATATAGCTCCTTCAATGCATAATTGCTACACTGAATGTCATACCATAATTTTACCCTTGCACTGCCCCCAACCACATAACTGATATGAATCTGTTCCATCCCCATCCTGCTCTTATGCTCTTCCACACACCACCCATGAATGGTTCTATCTTTGCAACACAATATATTGGTTAAAACATTTATATATTCCACTTCTCCCACTGGAATAATTTCACTGTTGCCCAAAATTATTTTTATATCTTCCACTTTGCCGTGTCTAAATCCTTTGGAGTGTTTGAAAATCCTTAAGTGCTACCATTAGTTAATACAGAAAAATGTACTGTAGTAATTCAAAATTGAATCCAACCTCTCCACCTATCACCAGACCCCATTCAATTCAATAAGTTGAGGAAACACTCCTTGTTGACTTGATAACATGCCTTCTTGATACCCAATTTACTTATCAGGAGTTAGAGTCTTTGTCTGCTTTTATGGATTTAATCTATTCCACCTTTGTGAAAGATGAGGGCCTTGATAAACTTTGTTGGAGGCTAGACAAGAGTCGGAGTTTTGAGGTGCGTGGGTACTACCTTTCCCTGTCCTTGTCTATTGGCACATCATTTCCCTGAAAGTTGGTGTGGTGATCAAAGGTTCCTCCTAGAGTAGCTTTCTTTTCGTGGACTGCTGCCTTAGGGAAGATTTATCCTTTGATAATTTATATATCAGAGAGGTATTATTGTTGTAGAATGGTGTTATATGTGTAAATGAAGCGGAGAGTTTGTGGATCATCTTCTTCTTCATTGTCCCATAGTGTCTAAGTTATGGACAATAGTGTGGAGTTTGTTTGGTCTTCATTGGGTTGCGCCACATAGGGTTCTTGATTTGTTAGCATCTTGGCAAGGTACCTTTGGTAGACGCCGAAATATATCTTTTTGGAGGGATGTGCTGCATTGCATTATGTGTTCTCTTCGGCAGGAACGGATCTGAGGTGCTTTGAGGGATGTGAATGGTCTATTCTTGAAATTAAATCTCTCTTTTTCCACACCTTGCTTCATTGGAGTGTTGCTTTTAATCTTTTTCTCTGTTCTAATTTTCTAGATATACTTAACATTATATCTTGTGTTCTCCGTAATATAGCTTTTTAGAGGGTGGTGCCACATTGTATCTTGTGGTGTCTTTGGAGGGAACGGAATGCAAGATGTTTTGAGGGATGTGAATTGTCTATGCCTGAGATCAAATCTCTCTTTTTTCATACTTTGTTGGTTTGGAGTGTAGCTTTTAAATCTAACATACTAGATATGCGCGAGCATTGTTATTTGAAAGATTGATTGTACTGCTCTCTGAGTTCACCATTAGCGTTCATAGGTGTTTCCTTTTTCCTCAATAAAATTCTGTTACTTATTCAAAAAAAAAAAAAATCCAAGATCTCTCTCTCTCTCTCACACCAATAAAGGCATTTTGAGATTCAGATATTATATTATCCAAATACCATTTTTGACCAGTTGGCAAACACTTTGCCAAAAGCCTTTAAATGCTTTTTACCAAGTTTAGTGGTGTGGACTCAAGATATAGCCATATAGGCCTCGAATTATGCATACTTATGGGCAGTGAAGCAAAAAAGAAGATGGCCCAACTTGTGGCCTTATTGATGGAGCCTGCTAATAATTGGGCTTGAAGACCTACCAAGACCATTCATTTAATAAATAGGTTATTAGGGTTTCTTTATGCATTTTGTTATTCTCTATTTAAGCACAATTTTCAATTTTGTCAGACAGCTTGGAGATTGAGAATAAAGTTTTTCTTTAGTTTTATTCTTGGTGCTAACTCCAAGCAACCCTAGGTGCTGACTCCTAGGTTTTATCCCTTCTTTTTCCTATAGTTTAATTTTCTGTTCATATTGTTTGGTTGTCCTGCGTCACTTAGAGGCTGAAGGTCTTAACACTTTTAGCATTATCATTCTTAGGGATTAATGCAATAAAGGATGTGTTAGGATACCATTAAAACCTGCAACTATCACGAAACCCCTTGAAGAAAGCGTTGGTGTCACCCTCTACGACCCTCCAGCAATGTTGAAAGAAAGCCATTTTGAGGCCATTTGGACAAGTGATTTATCTTCCTCCTCCTTTAGAGCACCTAATACTTACTCTCAAAATCTCTCTTAAGATTGCCCTTTATCTGTTTCCTTAAAAGGGGCAATTGCAGGCAATTGCATCTCTTCCACATTAGGTCTCCACTTTTGATTCTTTATATAGGGTTTAGTAGAACCTTACAGTTTGGTCTCCAATCTTTGCTTCTTCATTATAAACCTCCTGTCACAAAACTCTTAATTATTCTATATAATTATTTTGCCTATGTGAATTCACCACGCAATGAAATATTTATTATTACTAATTTTGGACTACAAGTTCAAGTGAGGGGATCTTTGGGACTTCTTCTTCTTTGTTTTGATTTGTTTTTTAATTTTGGTTTTTTCTATTAAATATTTCGATATATAAGATTTGGATCATATTGTCTGCATTATTCAGGTTTTTTCTATGGGGTTTTGGGGCTGCATTTTTTCCTCGATTTATTATCATTCATGTTAAATAAAAGCAAATCACCACTTTTCATTGACTGTTTACACAACTTTATCTTGTTATTGCTTTATTGATCAATGGTCATTATTAAAATTCCTTTGGATAACGAGTAAATGTACTGATAAAAAAAAGAGAGTAAATATATTTTATATGGGTTGCCTTTGTTTCTTTACTTCTTTCGTTTCTCGCTGTAATACAAATAGAAAATTTTATTCAAGTGTATTAAGCTTTTAATTTCTTGCTTATAAAATGATAATTCCAGGATGAAAGTAGAATTTATATCTTCCTTGAGCTCGTAACAAA
The DNA here is from genome assembly GCF_002906115.3 of Quercus suber. Lineage (NCBI taxonomy): Eukaryota > Viridiplantae > Streptophyta > Magnoliopsida > Fagales > Fagaceae > Quercus > Quercus suber. The sequence continues at coordinate 167,006 of NW_027070333.1, forward strand.
AGGGTCACTTGCCAGTCTTTATCAAAAGTATCGCTTGAGGGATTCTCAAGTCTCTGCTTACACAAGACAGATTTTGAATGGATTGAAGTATCTTCATGATAAGAAAGTGATCCACAGGTGATACAAAAGATCTTACTACTTAATTTATGTATAAGTATATATGTGTATATGTATACATACGTACATTACACAAATGCTCCTCTTTGTCCAGCATTGCCTCTTATAGAGATTTCGAGTTTTTGGAAAAAGCAACCATATTGTCATCATTAATGTTGATGTTTGAATTAGAACATAGAAGGATCACATGAAAACTTGTTTTCCTCAGTTTGAATAGTACATGGATTGCTTAGCAAAACAGGAATAGTACATGGATTTGCTTTGTGCTAAAACTTGTCTTTTTTCTATTCCAATTTTCAAGGGACATCAAATGTTCTAATATATTGGTGGATGCAAATGGATCTGTAAAACTTGCAGATTTTGGGTTAGCAAAGGTAGCTCTGTTCAGCAGAATTACTTTTTTGTTTTCCTCTCTCTCTCTCTCTCTCTCATTTCATAGAACTACTAATTCTAAAACGCTTAATGCAATGCTATGGTTGTTTCTTTTTTCTCAGGTAACCAAATTGAATGATATTAAGTCTTGCAAAGGGACTCCATTCTGGATGGCACCTGAGGTTTGCCTCCTTTCTATTGAAATCTAAATTTCTGTTATGCATATTTATGCAATAGTGGCTTTCTTATCTGTAAACCAAACTGCTCTTGTGAGGATGACTCACTCAATACCTGTTGTGTTGATCCAGTTTGATCAGTGTTAATAGATTGAAGGATTTTTTTGGGAAGTGATTAAGCTGTTTATTTACATAAATCTGAGCATTAAATATTAAAAAAAACCTTAAATACTAGAATTTATTAAATTTTTATTTAGAATGCTTGCAATAGTCTTTTAAAGGTACTAGAGTTGCTTCAAAGAGGACTTTAAATGGAATTCAACTAATTGGGCTTCGCTATTGGGTAATTCATTTCTTGGGCCCGACAGATAAGTTAAAACCGTTATTACTGTTAGGGTAAATTACACTTTTGGTCCTCCCAACTTTCATTAGTGTTTGTATTTCATTGTTGTCTTTCCAATTGCAAGAATGTTGCCTTAGACCATCCTTTTAGGTCAGCACCATGTGGGGTGATTGTGTCATGCTCATTAGCTTAAAATCAAGTGGATTTGTATGGAGGGACAACACTGAAAGTTTGAGGGCAACATTGTTGCAATTGGAATGACAAGGACAAAATAGAAACATGAATAAAAGTTTGAGGATCAAATGTGTATTTCATTGTTGAATTTGTTTTAAATTGATGATTTGAGGTTGGTACACACTTGACTGTGTCAGGTTCTAGTATTTTGCTGCTGATGCCATCAATGTTTTCATGCTTCCATTGCAGTACTTTCACATTTATGCTTGTTTGAAATGAAAACACAGTATGCTTGTTTGTATCTTTACTATCATATAAACTGTTCATTTGAGGTGGTGTGGACTGTTCTAACGCAGTGACTTGTTAGCATACATCAAATACCCATATTAATTTTAACTAAAAAATTGTTTTTTCCCATCAATTATGCCTTCTTTATCCATCTCTCAAGTTTGGTCTTTTCTCCGTACTCAATTGAGTTGGTGTCAGTGTCATACAACTCAGTCACTTGGCATACATCAAATACTGAAGTTCTTTTTAACTTCTTATTTGGTTTTTATTATTTCTTTATCAATCTCTCAATTTGGTCTCTCTTTCTTACCCATCTAGCCATGCAGATAGCCTTTTTTAATTTTCTTTTTATTTATTTGCAAGTGTCTCCCACTTCTGGTAACTCTCTCTCTCATCTAGCCATGTGGAGTGCTATTGTATCTATATCTGTTAGTGTGTCCTAAATCTTTTATGTAGGTAGGTTACAATTATATGCTTTGGCCTAGCATGCTCCAAGCACTCTTGTTTATATTTGATTGTCTGCATTAACTAATTAGCCTTGCAATTGTAGGTTGTTAATTTAAAGAACCGTTTCTACGGGCTTGCAGCTGATATATGGAGCCTTGGATGTACTGTGCTGGAGATGTTAACGCGTCAACATCCATACTCTCACTTGGAAGGCGTATGTATAACCTTTTATACATGTTGAACACTATTTTATCCTTCCCATGTTTTCCTTGTTTCGTCTGCTCATAAGTTAGGCCTCTCTTTCGATGACTTCCTTATCTATCTATTTACGGAAGCCAGTAAGTGGTCAAATTGAGTCCAAACCTGCTAACCTTGACCAATAGGAGTCAAGTTAAAATCTCATCATGAACCTCCTGTTTACCAAGAAGTTCAGATGAATAAATTCTGCACTTGTTTTTCTTTTTCTTTCATTAAAAAAAAAAATAGAGAAAATAACAGGACTTTCAAGATCTTACTCCTATTTATCATCTAGTAATCATTGACGCATGGGCTTAAGCAAAAAACTTATTTGAATGGATTATTACCCAAAAGCAGCATGTTGCATAAAACATCGTCCCAAACCTATTGATTTTTGTGATAAAGTGGCAGTTATTTGTGTGGCATTGTTATTTCATGCAATATTAAAGAAACATCAATTCAAAATTTGGTAGTGGAAGAAGAATACTGCGCAATACACCTTTTCCCATTGATTAATGAAGTTAACGTTTTAGTGAAAATTTTAGCCATGCTTTGGGATTGTATGTGACTTTAAGGCTATACTTATTTTGGAGTAATATAATTTTTGGAAAATGTTTTCTGTGTTTTCCAACATTTGGTGTGACCGAAAATTGCTAGTAAATGGAAATTGTGTTCATAGTTGATGGAAAATTGATCTAAAATGACAGAAGTGTAAACTATTTTCTAGGCTTGCCTGTGCCCAATTTACCATTGCACCACAACCACAACCATGACCACCTTTGACATAGGATGGATTGGGGAATCTATTTACATTTGCTTGTGGTAGGCTCAGAGTTGGGAGAATTTATGGATTTAGAGTTGAGGGTTCAAGAATGACCCGGGTTTTGGTAAGGAAGGAAAAAGATTTATATATTAAAAAAGGGAAAGGAAAATATTTGATATAGTGTTGTAAAAGGGAAGAAACTAAGATAAAATCTAGTTCCAAGTGGTAGCATGAACATTGTCTGTGACCAGAAATTTAAACCGTGTGAACAGTGCAAGAGAAGAGAAAGGGAGAAAGAACACATTAAGACCAACATACCTCAGTACTTAGAACACTCAAATTTTTTTTTCATGAACTCCAATTCTTTGAGCACATGAGCCAAATTTATAAGGATTCTTCCTTGTACTAGTACCATTTGGAATCCTAATTTGACTAGTAAACTAAAAACTAACAAGGAATAAATAATTAGACTTGAAGGAAATAAATCTATGATATTAGTTAGACAAGGAAATAAATCTATAATACTTTTCCTAGATAATTCTATAATTAAACTCAATTACCAATCTATCCTCGACTCATAGGAATTGCGGAAATTTTGGTTTGCCCTGATTACAAAACTAATTATAACTTGGAAAATGAAACCCAAATTAAAATCTATTTAAACCCCAAAATACTTATAACTAGACCTACAAAACCATACAACTTTTACTTCAATTTGACTTTACATTTTGACCCAATAAAATGAATTTTGAATGTACAAAATTTCCGAAGTAATAACAAATTAATCTCTCATGGTAATTTGTTATTAACAAAAAACTACAACACTACCTCTGGCACCACCATGTTCCTCTCATTCATAACCTCCACTCATGGTACCACAACCATCTTTGTCCCACTCAAGGAAAATCATCTTATGAGATAGTCTCATGAGATACCCTCTCCCATCCAAACTCCACCACAGCTACTACTGTCCATTGACTTTTTGTGGGTTTTAATTGGGTTTAACATAGAGATTTTTGTGCAACATAATATTAGAAAATTATATTAGGGTCTGATTCAAACAATAGAAAACAAAGTAATTTTCCCTAAAATTCTTTTCTAACTGAAAGAATTATGGTCAATAAATGTTTTATGTCGAAACAAAATAGAGCCTAAGTACTATAGTTATCACGTATGGCGATACTTCTATGCCAAAATGCAACATCTTGTTTAGATCCTTAATCTTTTTATAGTGGGCAATAGAATACCTAGCATTAGAGACTTCCGATTTTATTAGCATTTGAGGTTGTCCACCAATATTTAGACTGGAATAGTTCCCATGACAAAGAAAACAAGGGCTATCTCTTGGAATCATAAAAAGACTCACAATAGAATTGTTCATTTGTGTTTTGGTTGAAGGAATGAAAGAGTGGAAGGATAGAAAATGAATATATCATTTTCTTTGTTTGGTAGAGGTAAAAGAGAAGGATAGAAATGATATTTTGGTGTGAATTAATCTTCTACCCTATTATATGAGAAGCTAGTTTTTAAAATTATTTTAATGGTAATGAGGGCAATTTTGACATTTTGCCTTCCTCAAGTTTTCTCTCTATTTTTTCTCTTCCTTTTGGAGAAAAAAGATTTTGTGGGCCCGGAGAGAAAAACTCCCCCAAATCTAATTTTTCTTCTGCCCTCTTTCTTCCTTACCAAATAGAAGAAAATGGTAATCTCTCATCTTTTTTTTGATAAGTAAAATTTTATTGATATCTAAAAAGGGGAACACCCTAGTACGCAAGAAGTGTACAAGGTGTCAAACAATCAAGAAAAAAAATTACAAGCATCTAAGAAATCAAGAAATGATAAAAATGATTGGTTCTGCAAAGCAGCCAACCAATCCATTAAAGTTCTAAAGAAAAATAGCTTCAAGTCTGATATGGATCTCTTCTTATCTTCAAAGCACTAACTATTTCTCTCCCTCCAAAGGCACCATAATAAGCAATGGGGAGCCATCAACCATATATACCCATTTCGATGACGGCCAAATCTGCCTTGCCAACATGCTAGAAGCCCCACTACAGATTGCAGCATAACCCAGCTCACTCCAAACAAACCAAACACCATAGCCCACATATCCATTGCAACTGGACAATGAAGAAAAATATGATCAACCGATTCACCATTACACTTGCACATGTAGCACCAATCCAACATCCAAACCTTCTTTTTCCATAAATTGTCAATCGTTAAGCATTTCCCTAAAACAGTAGTCCAAACAAAGAAAGCTACTCGAGAAGGAATCTTTTGTTTCCAAATGCTTTTCTAAGGAAAGCAATAGTCATTAGAGCCCACGAAGAGATTGTAATAATACTTAACCGTGAAGCCCTTCTTTCTATCAGATTTCCAACACATCTGTCCTCTTTTTCTTCTCCAATTTTCCATCCTCGTTAAGACACCCCCAACCAGAGGGTTAATTCCATTTGTAGTCCTTAAAATCCTGGTTGAATTTAAATTTATGTTAATTTTACTAAAAACAACTGCATATTTCAATTGTATCTAAAAATGGATCTTGAAAGCGCTGGTAATAAAATTTTTGTTACATGACAGATGCAAGCATTGTTTATGATTGGCAAGGGTAAACCTCCTCTAGTTCCTGATTCCTTGTCAAGAGATGCCCGGGATTTCATCCTTAAATGCCTACAAGTTAACCCAAATGATCGGCCTACAGCAACTCAGCTATTGGATCATCCATTTGTGACTAGACCTCAAAATTCCTTTGGACCTGCTTCTCCTCGCAACAGCATACATAAAAGCTTATGAACAATCTTTGATGTTTGTATGTATGTTTTGGTAAGCAAGTACCACTGATCCCCGCCACTCACTCCAGTTCTTATGTACATAAAGAAATACATGTCACATGGATTTTGGATTATGGAAATTTCAGAAAAAGTTGTTGAAGATGTTTGTAGAATATTCACTGAGGCTTGCTGCTACACTCTTTAGCTTCTTATATCACCAAGCACTCAAACTAAAGGGATTGGTTTTTAAGGTGCAGTGAATTGTGACCTGAAGCGTATTTTCAAATAGAACAAGGTAGTTTACCAACTCACCTCATTTGCAGTGTTGTGAAAGATTGGAAGAGCTACCTGATGCTGCCATGTGGCTGAGTATTATGGTGACCCATGAACTGGAGACACTCAGGTCAGGGAGGAGATTAAACCTTTTAATGTTGATTTTAGACTTAGAATTCTTGTGAATTGCTTTATCTGCATCCTCCAGCATGAACACGTCATAACCAGTTTATTCATGAACCGGTTGGTTCTCATGCTACTGCCAGTAATTTGCTTTTCAAGAAAGCTTCGATAATGATGTGATTATTCAGTTGGCTTATGGTCTTCGGTAGGATCATTCTCTGGAGTTTTGATCTATATGGTTTTGTCCTAGTTTTGCACCAAACTAAATGTGGCAAGGCATGTTGATAGTAGCCTACTAATTACTGAATATTTGTGAGGCACGTAGCTGCTGGTTCTGTTCACGCCAGGCATGTGGTTGTTACTGTATTTGCCTCTGGACAAAATCTTCATATCAAGGAGCAACTTGGTGAAGATCAATTTAGTCAGGTATTTGATAATCTTAGTGTATGATTGTTTGGTTTGTAATATACTAATATGCTAGCATCATACAATCACCAATGTCTCTAAAATATTATCATGTTATTTGTATGTTAACTTTTTTACCTTTCTTGTTTATTTTGTTGTGTTTTTTTTTGGTTTGTTTGTGAAACACTGAGGGGATTAGGGGATTTTGTCTGTATGATTAGCTGTAAATTTAGTCTGATGTATGTAATTGTTTGTAAAAGAGAATTTTTGCCCAATGAAATGTATATATTCTGGTTTTTTGTTGTGCGTTTGTGGCAAGTTATGGGCTATGGCTAAGTTATACAAATATACATCAAGTAAAAACTCTTGTTCTTCAGAATATTGAGCTAGCCAGCAAATTGGTTTGGGATTTTTAGGAGTCTCGAGTGTACAAGACAAATTCCAGCATGAGATTTGCTACACTTACCTTTCTGTGCAACAACCATAAAATTGTTATGATAGATGATTTGCAGGAGGAGGAATTATTTATCTATTGGCATTGATTTTACAAATTATTGATGCTGTTTCCAACTGTTGCAATAAATGTTAGGGAAATTATTCAAGAATTGTTGCTATTTCACTTGTGTCTGTGTATAAACTCCAATATGTTTGTTCAGCATGTGAACACATTCTTAGTCTTGTTAGATGGGCAATACAAACTGTAAAAGCAGGATGTCAAAGCTGCCCATTATACTGTTGTAGCAAAAGTAGTGAATCCTGAAGGTAAAATTATACTGTTGTAGCAAAAGTAATGAATACTTTAATAAACAGGATTGTTCATATTATTATTATTATTTATTTATTTAATTTGTTCTACTTACGATAAGTTATGTTACCGATGAGTTAAAACTTACATCAGGATAACTTTTACTTCCATATTTCTCAATAAATAAATGCTGGTTTCAATCTTCAAATAACGTTTAATTGATGTTACAACTTTATTGGAAAGCAGTTTTATCCTTTAGAAAAAATCTCAAATTATCTCATAGGTTTTACAAACAATTTACAATCATCCCAAAGGTAGGAAGTGTAGCTTACGAATCAAAATGCAGCAAAAATGTTCCTTGTGAATTTGCTTAAGAAGAAGATTGGGTTTGGACACCAAACAAAATGCGCCGTAGTGTTCCTTGTTTCTCTGCTTAAGAAGTGTTCCTTGTTTTTTGGCTTAAGAAGATTTAGTCCAATTGGAGTTTTCCAAAATCAGTGTCTACAGTTACAAGCTTTTTATTTAAACAGTTCGAAGTCTGGAATACAAAACCTTAGTCCCAAAAGTTTGAGGTCAATTATGGATCTTTAACAAACTAATCAGGCTCCATTAACATGTCCTCTTTTTTTTTACTACTACCAATGTAGCTGAAGTCTTCTACCATTTTTTTCCTTTCAACTTGAATCAATTCACACTTCCTCTATGGTGCATTAGGCCGCACTCTTTTGCACACGATCAAATCTTCACAATCAGCGCTCCTTCGTATTTTCAGCAATAAAGATTGCTTCTATGTTTAAGTGACTTTCTTGTGTTCCACTTATCCGTATCTTCAAAATGATATGCTACTCCACTATCTCACAAGTCTAATAGCTGAGAGATTAGTAAATGCATTTCTAGTTGTAATTTCTGTTGTATTAGTAGGATTTGCAATGCTGTGCTTCTGCAAGCTGGCTGTCAGACTTAGGAATTCCTTCTCTTGTAATAAGCTGGCTGTTACCTCTCATGCTTGTAGGGCTGATTGTTTTGCTGCTAGTCCTTTGTTGGTTTAATGAAATGAATTGATGTAGTTTATAAAGAAAAAAGAAAAAGAAAAGACTAGTCTAATATATTCCCATTCTGTCAAGAGCATTACATTGAGGCTGCTGATCCTCACCATTCTTACTCCATGAAACCACCAATCGGTTATAATGGTTCAGGACAACTTCCAAGTGTGACATTGGAGCCTTCATAAATGTCCTTATTTCTAAATATCCAATTGACCATATCATGTGACGTAAGAGGATTGCGTTTCGGGATCCAAAGAAAGCCAATTCTTAATCAAGTCCTTGACAGATCGAGTGTGCAATAAATTTGTTCTTAAAGCTTAGCTTGAACCAAACCAAACCACACCACTGTTGAAAGAGGACATGTCAAGAATAGGAGATGCAATGTTTCTTCCTTTTTCTTTGTTGAATAAATGTTTCTTCCTCGTCTAGGCGTAAGATACATCTAGCATCATCATGTATGTTTAGCTTGGTTAACTTAGTTTTCACAGACAGATCATCCTTTTTAAGGTTTTTCATAACAAGATAATCATCTTCATTCAAACTTTAATTTTCACAGCTTCATCCAGCATCGATTGTTCAAATTATAAGAATCACTTAGAATAGGATCAGAATCTTAGCTGCGAAATAGCATCCAGAATGCTTTTTTCACATTATACTCCCATGTCTTGGAGGAAGGCCAGGCTAATTTAACTGAGCTCCAAAGAAAGAGATGGCTAAAGACAAAATTTCATTGGCATCTCTAGGATTGTAAAGTTTCCTATCAGAGTCTTATTCCACCCACATTGTAATTATTTCCCATCAGTTAAGTCACTTAGAACACATGCAAAATCATGAATCTAACTCCATATATTCTTAATGGGCTGAAACCAGCAGGGATGGTCTATAGGAATTGAGTTACCACTTCCCAAACACCACTAGCCTGGATAAGAACAGATTTCCTTCCTGCCTTAGTACTCTTCCAAAACCAGAAAGCATTACTCCTCACTGGAGCCAATTGGGGTGACACATTTCTAAGATATTTTGTCTTAGAGCTTCAAATCCCCATGTTTCTTTGGATTACATAGGTTGTCCCAACTAATCAAATGGAGTTTCTTAAGATTGACATCCTAATCCCATCAGAACCTATATGCCAGGGAGTCAATTTTGTTACAAATGTTCTTTGGAATAAGGAAACAGGATAGGGGACAGATATAGCTAGCCTATGAAACTGATTTAATCAGTGTAAGTCTACCCCCTGGGTTAATGGTTTTGCTTTCCATCCTTGTAACTTTCTTCTTCTTCTTCTTTTTTCCCCACTCAAGTAGAGACTCTGGAGAAAAGATTTGATTTCTTTTGCGTCAAATCCATCCCCAACCCAAGATAAGTTTCAGGGTTTTCCGCTAGTTTTAACTGCTAGCATACCGGAAAGCCTACCTCTCAGCTCTGGAGATGCATTAGGACTACAAAGAGTTCAAACTTATCTACATTGATAAATTGCTAGAAAGTGAACAAATACCAATCCAAATTCTCTTTTAACTTCTAGAATACTTGAGGTGTTGTATGAGAAAATAACAATTTGTCATCTACAAACTTGAGATGACTAAGAGACAGCCAGATAGGGTACCCTGAGCAAATTTAATTCTCTTAATTAGTTCTTGAGATCCCGCTTTGAGAAGAGCAGTACAATGCACATTAGCTTTAATAGGAGCCCCGCTTGTAAGTACATTGTGCGAAACAACTCTGATGCATTGGGAGATCAAATGAATCCAGTGTGGACTAAAACCTATTGTAGTCAGCACAACAATAATAAAATCCCAGCAAAACCTATCATAGACCTGCTCATGTCCAATTTCAAGGCACACATTATCTATCTCTCTCTCTCTCTTCCCCCCCCCCCCCCCCCCACCCCCCCCATTTTTTTTCTTGATAAAAGAAAAAAACCTCACCGCCGCCATATAGCACTTTGAAGTGATGTGATTATCAACTTGAGACTAGGCTTAAGTTGATTCACTAGTACTTTTGCAGCAACTTAATAGGTTGCGTAACAAAGACAAATGGGGTCTAAAGTCTAAACTCCAAATGAGAAAATCTAGGACTACAAACTTTTTTTTACCACAAATTTGCCGAAATTATGATGTGGTAGAATGTGAGTAGTAGAGAAAAAATGATGGCTTCATGTGAAAATGATAGACAATTATTCACAGTTTGCCACGTTAAAATTGTAGCAAAAAAAAGTTGTGATCTTAGAACTACTCAAAATTAGTAGGCCAATCGAGGTGCTTTTTAATTATAAAGATAATGAAAGTAGAGTTGAGTTCATTCAATGAAAAGTCAATGCGAGAATTTGAAAGTGTAGCATTGCTTAAGAATTTTCCCATGATGCTTTAGAACTGAAGATAAAATAACACTGGAAAGCCATTTGGACCTTTAAAAGTTTGTCTTTTGAAAGAGGGCATGGTGCACTTCTTCTGCTGTGAACTCAGCATTTAAGATGTTTTGCTTGTTGATGTCAAGTAAGTGCATATTGATTGCTATCTCATTAACAAAAAAGGTATTTGGTACTCCATAGATTCCACTGAAGTGATTCACTTTTACTTGTTCAATCTTGTCCGCAATCACTCCAATGCATTGCCCATTTGCCAGATTGAGTCTTGATATTCTCTTATTTGGGTAAATACTAGTACAAACCAGTTGTTGCACGCAACCATACGCACACTTTTTGCACTGAAATCATGACGATTGTGTGCTACAACTGGTGTAAAATAAACATTGTCTATGTTATTTATTCTTCTTTTCTTCACCAGCATTTGTTTTATAGGGTTTTGACCTAAATTCGCACAATCCTATTTACCATGCAAATAGCACAATTCAGATCACTAACTCTCTGTTTGTCATCTGTATTAAGGCTACATGGTTCTTTTAATTCAGCCTAGAGTCATGCATGCCAACTCTTTTAAATTGTGACTTATGTATGCTATATATAAACTAAAGCGTGTAATAGATAGCATTCTTAATAAAATGACACACCCTGATGCAAAATTACATATTATTTCATTTCAACTCCAATTTTTTCCCCAATCTAATATGGTTGTTATTTTTTTGGTCAATAAATGATCAATATATCAAATCGTAGCAGATCAATATGTTTGATAAGGGGAAAAAGGAAATGAAATTAAGTTCGCTAATGGCTAGTCTTGAATGGTTGCCTAGAATCCTAGATAGTCTATTACCAATAGGTAATAATAATTCAAAGAAAGAAAGAAAGCCTACTCGTGTAGGCATTTTAACGCATGTGGAAGCTTGCATCATATGTGACTCATTGCTTCCCTAAGCAGAAACCCATTTAGAAAAGATAAAAATAAAAGAAATGGCTCCTTAGTTTTGTGACACAAGGAAAGTACCAAATACCCATCCAAAGTAGAAAAAGCTAAAAAGGCAGAGTAGGAATGAAAATTATAATGCTCATCATCAATATTGGAGAGCAGCAGCAACAACAGCAGCAAGCTTACCTCACACTTACAGTGCTCACTGGGCTCCACGGCAACCCTCCCTCTCACCTCTATCCTTTCCTCTTAATAATCCCTGCACGTGAAAAACCTCAACATTGGAGAAAAGTAGGAAGAGAAAATTACTACTCAATTTTCCATGGAACAGAGGTCAACCTACTGACACATGACATCATTTTCCACACTTTTTGTGATCAACATTAATAAGAGTTTCATCCACGAGTTTTTTAGTATTTTTTGGGGTAATTATATATTGAAAATGTTAATGCATGTTTAAGAGCAATAGTTTAGTAATTATTTTAAAAAATTTTTATGGGAAAAGAAAAAAAATAATTAGAGGGTGTTTGGTACATATAATTAAAAATATGTATTTTGTTATTTGAAAACATGTGTGAAAATACGTATGGGTGAAAAAATGTGTGAAAATACGTGTAATGTTGTTTAAAAACTTAAAACATGTGTTTGAGTGGGTGTATCAAATGGGGCTTTAATTATTTTGATGGTTTTTTTTTTTTTAATATTTTTAATAAAAATAGTGTCAAAATTTTTCTAAAATAATTGATTAACCATTATGCTAAGTTCTTACCAACCGATTTTTCTAGAGTCCAAGAGTTATCAAACTCTATTTAAAAAAAAAATCGACAGAGTTTGATACAGACTTGATACTTACAGTTGCCGTTTAGCTCAATCACCACCAAATTACAGAGTGCGATAGATAGTAATGGATGCATGGTCGTTAGCTCATTTGCCCCACAACTATTATTTTTTATATTGGCGGTATGCATGCTCACTCTTGCTACAAAGGAATTGGTTGAGACGTTTCATTGATCTTACATTACATTGCACCAAATAAGCGAATAATAATTTTTATCGGTTATTATTTCCTAAGAGGGCCAGATCAAGTGGGGTGGGTTGCCCACGTTACTACTTTGTAACTTAACATCTGAACATATATAGGTAATAGATTTGTGGATGAATGTTAGAATACTAGTCTTTGTAATTCTAATTTCATTTAGATAGTAACTAGAAAAATAAACCATGCAAAATTTTCTTTTTTCACAAAAAAGATATAGAAACCATGCAATTTCGATTTTCTTTAGATTGTACTCTTAACACCAAAGTTTTTAAACATTTTTCTTGAAATTGATGTAATATTTTATGGTTAAATTAAATTTCAAGATAATTCTTAGTTTTTCTGGTTTTAAATTAAATTAAGTGGTGACTTAATGCAATTCCTTTAATATAGGAGAAAAAATTATTTGTAATTGTGTCTTCATTAATTATAAAACTCATTATCAAGGGATATTAACTTAGTTTTCACCACCAAAAACTCAAAAAATATGGGGCCTACCGAAACTCAATTTATTTGGACTAATTTTTGAGTTAAGTTTCCATTACTCAAAACTCAAAAATTTGAGTTTGAGTCTTGAAAACTCAAGACACAATTTGGATGTTTTTGAGTTTTGAGTTATAGCTTTCAATGGCCCCATCACTTTATGCAAATATTTAAGTATAAAGAAGAGATATGTATTAAGATATGAAATCAAACAAGTTATTTCTAGAGCAAGTGAAAAAATAGAGTTCGAAAAATGAGTTATGAAAATTGAATTTGAGTTATGAGATTTTGAGTTATAGGTGATGCTCAATCCAAACAGACCGTATATATTTTGATCCCCACAAGTCGTAGTTGTCACATCACCTGACGACAGTAAGAGGATTACAACAAAGACAATAATGGTGACAAACATTGGACAATGATCAAGGTATCATGTGTGTGCTTAATTTGGAGAAAAAAGAAAAGAAAATATGTAATATTAGTGTTGGTGAGGTCAGAAGAGATGATGTAATGACACGAGGGAAGGATGTAAAAATGGGTGTGAGATGTGTTGTAGTTGTAGACTTATTGATTGGAGAAAGACACATTTAGGCATGTCTAGGGTTTTTTCAAGACACTATTAACGACATGATATAAATCATGTAGTTAGGCCTAGGAATGGTTGAAATTCCATGATTTTTGATTCATGAAACCTTTGATCTAATTGTGTAAACCCTAAAGCGTGGCTAACAATGGTGGTTAGAATTTAGAAAATAGTGGTGAAGATTACTCGGCTACAAAGATATGGTTCTAATATCTTGTTAGAATATAAAAAGGATAGATAAAATATAGTTATATTCTTGAGGTTTGGTCTAATGCTAGTAAAGTTCAAGACATTTTAAAACTGACTAATTTAGTCTCTAATTACCATAAGAAAGGAGAAAATGAGTAATGTTTTAGGGACCAAGTTGATTTAAAGGACCAAATTGACTAATTTTGAAATGTCTTGAACCTGATTAACATTTGCCCAAATATCAAGAATATTAATTGTATTTTACCCAGTATAAAAATATTAGGAAGAAAGAATAGACAACGGGATGATAAAGAAATAACTCAACGAATTGATGTGATTTGACTTTAATAGTCTACTAGTTGCAGACTCATGCGATGTGTGAGAAAATGTTACATAATTATAATAGCGTATAATATAAATTTTATAGGTTTAATTGTTAAATAGTGCATGTGTTATTTTAAAAAAGTATTTTGCATTGGGGTAATTACATTCCCCTTCCTTGAGGTTTGAGGGAATGACATTCCAGACATTCCACCCAAAGCATGAAGGGATAAAACACTCCCCTCTTTTGAGATTTGAAAAAAATTAACACTCACCCCCTTCTATTTATATTAGTAATGAAATATTTAAAATTTTTATAAGAATCTCTTTACAAAAGTTTAACAATGGTTAGTAAAAATACAATTGATTGATGAATTTAGAATAAAAATTTTTCAAGCACCAAAACAGTTGCAACAACAAATATCTCCAAAACCTGTTGAAAAAAAAAAAGGAAAAAAAAGGGAGCAAAGGTCATATTTAATATTTTAAAATACACTTTAATTAAAAATTTAAATCAATGGATTTTAATTCTTAAATTTTTTGGAATCATTCCCTCAAGCAAAGAGCAAGTTAGTATACAATATTTTTAATATTAATTTAATAAAATTTGGTCAAATGGATGTCAAAGGGAGAAAATATTTTTTCCCTTCAAGTTTGGGGTGGAGTGTCATCTCCCTAAATCTCAAGGGGGAGAACATATATTCAAGCAAAGACAATGTCTTGAGGGACCAATAGAATTCATAACACCAAGTGGGTAGAGATTGTCTATGGCCTTGTCTTGTGCAAGCGCTTCTTTAATGATGACAATGTTTTGTTGAGAACCCCACGACAAATATCCATGGCTTAAAACTTGATAATTTAGTGGGGGCTTCTTTATGGGAAGGATTGGATTCTGCATTGGCATAGGTTAGGCTAGTAGGATCTTAATCTATGGAGGAAGAGAAAATTGCAAATATATATAGGGAAAATAATAAGTAGGTGTTTTATTTCTAATAGGCAACAATTGAATGTTTTGAGAAACCTCTTGATCAGAAATAGGAAGAATGACCAATAATCAAGACACAAATTTCAAAGATTTGCTGAATTAATGCTAAATTTGTTTTAATAGAAAGGTAAAAATAAGAAAACGTTTTGGTGGAGTAAATGAGAAACATTAATTGAGAGAGAAGAGACATAATTGGAAAAGTTCAAGCAAATAGAATTTTATTTATTTATTTTTTTATAAATTGAAATGGGAAGTTGAAAGAACTCAAAGAAGAGCAAAATGTTAATTACAAAAGAAAGGGGATGAGATTAAAAAAAAAAAAAAATGAAAAGAAAAGTGTGAACGATGATGTGGTTCAACTGGAGTGTAGCAACAATAAATACTACGCTTTAACTTTTAGATGTAAATATAGATAGATAATCACATCACAAAATTCTAAACAATTACATCCTTACAAATTAACTTTATATGCATACTGTACCCATTAAAGGGTACACAATATGCCTAATATGACTATAACTTAAAATCATCATGGTATATTACAAATTACAATACCATGGTGGCAGATAGTATTATACAAAATCATGATTCTAGGAACCTATAGTCTTCATATACTATTCTAACAATAAGTAATGGGTTATTCCACACTCTCTTAAAAGTTATTATGGTTTTTTAGTAGAATTTGTGGTGTGCTTTTGTGTTAGAACTTATTTCTCTCTTCTTTGTGTGTGTGTTTTTTTCTTTTTTAAAAATTAAAAAAAAAAAACAATGAGTAATGGGTTGAACTTTAAATTTAAATTTAGTTAATTAATTTTGTAATAAATTTTGAAGGCAATCTTCAGTGAGATCAATTAGTTTGGTTTTTAACAATAAAAAATTGAGTTAAGTAGGTTAGTTAAGCTTGAGTCAATAATAATCGTTTTAAGTCGAAAGTTATTTGAATAATCCATTATCAAACCAATTACTAGAAAAAGAAAAGCGTAGGATTGGAATTAAATCCATTATATATATATATATATATCTTGTAGTCAAACAAAAAGAAGACTAAAATACAGGGGGAATGGCTGTGATTCATCAGAACATAATGCCACCTTTTGTTTTTGGTCTTTTTGAGTGACATGTGGACATAGTGCCACTAGAAGTGATAGTGGTAATTTCTACACCATCTTACAGGTTAGCAATAATGGAGTTCTATATATATATTTGGATTGGACAAAGCTTTATAATGGATCACAATTTGATTGGATCTTAAATTGGCAGGCTAATCTCATCAAGATCATCCAATGATAAGAAAACTTCGTCCAAGCAAGACAGCTCTGTCCCGTCGTCATCATCATCTCGCTCGTACACTCGGCATATTACCCATGTACTATAATCCTGCAAAAATTTTGAAAAATAATAGAATTAGTATTTATTTTTAATAATTTGAAAATTTCCGTTAAAAACATAAGGAAGTGTTAAAAGTGTCACTTGAGCTATATGTAGTTGGCAGAATTAGCATTACTATACTGTCATAAAAAAAATAAAAATAAATGCTACATAACTATTTTTGGATGGCCTCTTCTCTTGGATGATCGACTAGTAGAACCAGCTGAATCGGAGAGACGATATTCTTGCATTATCCAATTGGTTTTGATGCCAGAGGGTGCTTCACCGGTGTAAAACACCAAAATTTTCTTCATTCCAACACTCTTGCTAGAGCTATTCATTACAGGTTCCTCATTGCCCATTGCCTTCCAATAACCATTACATGTAACTCTATTTTGTGTCCTCCGGCTATAGAAGTACCACTTGTTTCCCTCAGCCAAAGCTTTTCCTACAAACTCCAAAAATATATGGACAAATTAAACATAAGGCAAAACTTAGTACACACTCAAACAATATTGTTTTTTTTACAAAGTACAGTATCGCATGATTGAATTTTATTGGAAAATTTAAATCACGCACTGGAAAAATTATACTCAACATTTGGTACTAACCAATATGTTTCTGTTTAAGTGATTACATGCAAGAATAGAAGAGAAAATATATATATATATATATATATACAGCTTACAAAATATAGTACCATCAAGGTCCCATGGATCATATGGATAAAGATCGAGATCGGGAATGACATCGGGGTGGCATGGTAAGAGACTGGCCTTACGATGAAGGAAATGAACTACAAGCTCTTCATCCGTAGGGCAAAATCTGAAACCTGGGGGTAGGTTAACATTGTTATCTCCCATTATCTGTAACAAGTTGTAGAAGAAGAAGAAGAAAAGAAAAAAAAGTTGTACTTGTAAATTGTACCAATAAGAATAGAATGGAGTAGTGGTGGTAGTGTTAAGATTCGATTTGGCTATCGATGATACTTATAGCACTTTATATAGCATGAGAGAGAGAGAGAGAGAGAGAGAGAGAGAGAGATATGACGTGAGTTAGAAGTTGGGTGTGATCAGAAATGACCAATGGGGTTAATGAGCTTTATTTTCAAGAATTACGTGCACGGCGGCGGAGTAACGGAATAACGGAGAACGTGTTAAAATACTTTACAAGCAACGGGATTCGTTGGGATTAGAGGGAGCTAAGCTAAAGCTAATTATAGTTTTTTTTTTTTTTTTTTTTTTTTTAACGAGTGCATTAATTAACAATTTAATTTTAAAAAATTTTATAAAAAAAAAAAATAATTAATGTTTTGACAATTTTTTTTATTTTCAATAAAAGTGATATCAAAACTCTCTTAAAATGAATTCTTAACTAATATCCCAACGATACTGTTAACATTTCTCTTAATTTATATAAATTGATTTATATTATATATTAGATAATTATGTGGATCATCATCACACTTCATGCTTATATCATCCTGATCCAGACTACTCCTGTCATCCACGTGGCACTGGCACACATGTATATATGGGTTTGGCCGTGGACCATTTATATTAAACTCTATGGCCCCCACCTCTTGGAGTGTGCCTATATGCCAATAATGCTTTTAATTATTTTATTTTGTTTTTAAATACCTTGGACCTTTTTTACTTTTTTTCCTTTTATATTCATCTTTCCTGAAGTTGTAATCAATGTTGAGTATGACGTCTATCTAGTTTTTTTAAATAAAAAAAAGAGTAAGACATTTTAGATCCAAACAAACATCCCACATAAAAACAGCAATCATGAATCAACCATTTCTTAGCATTGAAAGTTCAACTGATTTGCCTGCTCACTACACTACAGTGGACCTAAAAACATAGGCCCCCCAATTTTTAAATAATTAATCAATTATTAGATCTTAGGCTACTTTGCTTAGAACTTTTCTAAGCTCATTTTATTGTTGTTCTAGCTATATTGGTATTATATTCTTCTTCTTCATTTTTTCTTTTTTTTTTTTTCCTTTTCTTTTGGGTTCACACATACACGTGTAAACATGCATCTCTCTCCCAACATATATATGAGAAACACTAATTTCCATAATAACATTATAATGAGTTGAGAAACAAAGAGATACTTTGCATTCTCTATGTATCTTGATATGCTTCTCCATTGTCTCTCTGTTCCTTTCTCATGCCACACCAGCTGCTATGCTGACTCCATCGCACTATCAGATATATGAAGCCACCAAAATTTTTATTTTTCCTTTTTATTATTATTATTATTATTATCATTATTTCAGCAACCGCTACCTATAATCTTCAAATGAAGCTATCTTTCGGGGCCTATTAATGTTCTCTATACTGAAAAGCACCTGTGCGGTTAAGTGATCAAGTGCATACGACCTGTGTGGTAGATTTGAACGACGTTCAAAGCTTCGGTTCATTGAATGAAACCTAAACTAAATGCAATATGTCAAGAGTCAAGATCTTGTAACTCGACTGATATTTTTTAGTGTTTTCAATGAAGAGATTCAAGGTTTAAATCTTCCCACTCCAACTACTTAATATATAATAATAATAATAAAAAAATCTTGAATGCGATACGTATTCAATTTTAGTGTTCCATCCAATGAATCGCTAGACAGGACATAGAAGAACAAGTGCACATAGAGAACTAAGAGAAGGTAAGGGTTTTATCTTGTTATATACATTAAAATAAATTGAATTAGTTAACGGGAAAAAAAAATTATAGTGAGAAAAAATTATAGGATATACATTCATTCCACTAGAGAACCTCGAAGTGCAACATGTTTTACTCTTTAAGCCTCGAAAATTGAACAAAACTTGAATACATAACAAGGTTCATACAAGCCTTTCAAAGCATATTTTTAAAAATATACCTGTTGGACGGCTTGTTCAATCTTTATATCTTATCACTGTAACATGCATGTTAAATTTCATGCCAACTTGATTTTATTTACTATTTGATTTATAAACTTATTTTTATGCATAATTTTAAAATATAATAACTTGAGATTTAAATATTTAATTGATGATATAAATTTTGATTTTTTGAAAATTTTGCATGCATGAAAGATATAAGAAAAAAGTATAATTCAATGGTGTATTTTTTCATCTACTTGTAGCCATTGGCTAAAAACTAGTCTGCCTTTAAAACCATATCTTAAATTTTAATTGCCTCCACGCATTGTCATTATTAGTACTAGAAAAGAGTTATGTTCACAATATTTTCACAACAAATCATAAGTAATTAGTTGTTATTAGTTCGGATTTGAACCTATAGCTGAGATTTTTTTTTTTTGCCCTAACAATAACAACAAGTAATAACCTATCACTTAGGATTTTTTTTGTAAATATTGTAGATAACTGGACATATTATTTCTATATATATATATATATATTGCAAATTTATTAATTAGTACAATATTCATTTGCTATTTGCTACTTAAGTACTTCTACGTTCTTCAAATGTTGTACTTAATTTCCTTTTCATTTTTCTTTTGTGCTTTAATTTCCCCGGGGGGGGGGGGTGTTTGGTATTATATTTTCTGTTAGATAGCTAGATTTGAATCACCATGTGTGATTTTTTTATGATAACGATGATTTGTATTTTTCTGAACTTCTGATGATAATGACTTTACTGTTAGATCAAATCAACCATAGCCAGCGGCGAAGTAGTTAAAATGTCATTTGTTGCTGTCGGAATAAGGACAAATTCAACAACTCCTATAAGCATAGGAATTAAAACTCCAACAAAAGTTAACCTATTTTGGGTGCATTCAAAAATAAATAAATATTACTGCATACCGTTAATATTATGGTCATTCTACAAATTAATGTGTGTTTGTAGAGTGTGGAAGAGGCAACAACTAGAGTTTAAGTCTTCAAGAATGAGCCAGGTATAATAGAACTTCTATTTCGAATAGAAATAGAAGTATATGAGATGCTTCTTTTTGGTTTTTAGATAAAGCCGTGTGTATGTGTCATTCTAATTCATGAGTAGGGTTTAAGTGGGTCAGAGGTAGTGAACACACCTTCTGATTCATTTCTTTTTTATTATTAAAAAAAACTACTATTAAAACAAAATAATAATAATAATAATAATTAATAAGATCCGACTAGAGAATGCCGTAGCAAGGAAATAAAAAAGAAAAAGAAAAGAGAGAAAAAGATAAAGTGCATTGTGTCTGTGAGTGCAAATAATTATATCTTTACCCGTGAAACATATATAAGGAATATAAACTAGGAATTTTATTTAGGGAAAGGTTTTGGGTACTGCAACTACAAAGAATTGTTGTATCTAGAGTGAGTGAAGATCTTAGGTGAGTTCATTTTAATTCTTAGAGAGAAGATATAATTATATTTGGTGTGAATCTTGAATTGGGTATAAATTTGAAAAATACTGTAATTGATTTATAATAGTGGATTCATTGGGAGTTTGTTTCATGCATTTCCCCTTTATGGAGGAAGTGTTTTCCATGTAAATCTTTATCTTCTTGTGTGTCAGTGTGATTGATATGTTGGTTTTGTAATTTTAGTGATAATATTTTTAGGAGATTAGCTAATTTTCTTTATTCAAATAAAGCTAAATTGTGGCCTAGCAATTGGTACTAGAGCTTGGTAGATTTAGTGGGTGTTTTTTTGTTGTTGTTGTGTGTGAATCAATGATAGATGAGAAGTATGGGACCATGATTTAATTGAAGGGTCCAAATTATCTTATTTGGAAGCTTAGGATGGAAGATTTTCTTTGTTGGAAGGATTTCTATGATTAGATTGAAGTTGATATGTTCAAGTAGGAGTGTGTAGACAACCCTCCGATGCACCAAAATCGAGTCAACCCAACCCAATCTGCTTGGTAGGGTTGCCAAAAAATTTTTTGCTACTGGCTAGGTCGGATTCTGGTAAGGAGATTCACAAATTTGCCTAACCCAACCTGATCCACCTATATTTAATATATATTTAAAATAAATATTATTTATTTTTATTGATTATTCTTTTACCCCTTTTTGTAATATAAAAGGAAACCCAAACCTATTTCCTTATTTCAACTCTTTTTATTCTCTCACTTCACTCTCTCCCTAGTTAGAATTTGTGTATGGTTGTGCTACTACATAAAATTTTAAGAAAATGAGAGGGGGTAGCAAACAATTGTAATATTGTTGCTATTATATTTTTTTCTCAGCTGAGTTATCAATCCAAACTGATACATGGTTAACAAGTTAGGGCCATTCTCCTCCTCCTTAGTGACAATAATGTATTTTTGAGCCCACTCTTGTCAAATCCATCAGAGGTGGAATTTCATTTAGACAACCATCGATTCTACTTCATCCAAACTCTTATTGCACCAAACGGTAATCGGCAAGTCCAATCCTCTGAATAAGGAGATGTGGTGACTTTTCCAAGACACGTTTCACAAATTAGTTATCATAATTATATATACTCTGTTTGTAGTGGGAAGAATTGTATAATTCAATTTCGAAACTAGATTCTGTCCGAAAATACCTCTACAACTGTACAACATCGCTAATAATTTTTTAAGCTATCGATTGAAACTAATATATGATTTACAAGTTAGGGTCATTCTCCTACTCCCTAGTGAAAATAATGTATTTTTTGAGCCCACTCTTTTTAGATAAAATCAAAATGAAGCATATCCACTAGAGGTGGAATTTCATTTAGAAGACAACTGAATCTATTTCATCCAAAATGAGGCATATCTATCAAAGGTGGAATGTCATTTAGACGACGATTGATTCTACTTAATCCAACTCTTATTGCACCCAAGGGCAATCACGCGACAAGTCGAATTCTCAAAATTAAGAGACATCAAGACTTTTCGATTGGAAAGCACTTAGACCTAATGGGATCCCAACCTTGTACTTCTAGGAATTCTAGTTTATTTTCAAGGACTCAATCATGCAAAATGTTTTCACGTAAATCTTTATCTTCTTATGTGTAATAGATATCTTGACTTGGTAATTTTGGTGAAAATATTTTTTTCTTCTAAGATTGGTTAAAATTCTTAACTAATTTTCTTAATTCACACGAGACTAGATTGTAGCCCATCAGTGTGCATGTGACATGTTTTCTATTTCCTAGCTCAAATAATCCCACTAAGAATTTTAATGGAAAGCGGCGAAACTATGATAAATTTGATTTGATTTTGAGAATTAAAAAATAAAATTGACACAATCAATAGTTAATGTACCAAATTCAATTTTGCTAATAGTGGGATGAACAACATAGTATTTTAATTTAAATATAATTGTGTCTGATTCACCTAATTGTTTTTCTTTTTAAGGAATCAAATAATATAGGAACATTAAAATGTGTAAAATTTAGTACTACTAATAACGTTTATTTCTCCACTAAGCATAAGTAGATTTGTTTATTTATTATAGTTTATCTATTATTTTGGTTTTAATTATTAAAAAAAAATATATTTTAGATGGTGTGTACAAATCAGCCATAATATAGTGGGGGTAATAATGAGATAGGACAGTAAAGCCGAAATAAGGACAAAGACCCATCTTACTCCTAGATGCCCATTTCTAAGAAAACTCCTGGTTATTTGCAGCACACAGAGAAAGAAGATCTTCGCCTATATATTCGTGGTAGCTCCAAATCTATTCGGATTTCGGATATGTCCTACCACCAATGGCATCAAAATGACACATCTCTCCATCCTTATTGGTAACTATATATATATATATATTGCTTGCCCTTACCTATATTTATCCGATAATATTCAACTATATTGACCATCATGTTATTTGCGAGATTAACTTTTTTTCTATTTTATAATAATAAAGTTATTAAGCCGCTCTCTACTATTTGAGGGATTTAAATATTGTAAATGGAATCAACGTGTAAGTTATATCAGTTCACAAGCCATTTTATGAAACTAAGTGGTGGGTAATATATAGAGGCAAGTTTGGTATATGTTTTGATGGAGGTCTCTCTCGTCATCTCCATCTCCATCCAAAGAAAACTACATTTTTTTTCCCTTGTGTCAACATCTTTGGCAATTATCAAGAACAAAAAAGCCAAAATATTACTGTTCACCTCTAAATTTTTGAGCTTTTTAGTTCTTGGTGTTCTTTTAAATAAGAGTTTTTATTTATTTAAATTTTAAAATCAACCCTATTGGTCCATTCGACTAATTCCATTAGTTTTCTTGTCTATTTGCATAATGGAACTACTAATATGTGCTAAGGGGAAAAAATAATTTACATGGGAAATATGCTGGGTATAAAATGTAGCTCTTGTAACTCAACTGGTCGACATGTTCTGAAAATTTTAATTTTAATTCGACTACAATCGTAGACCACGAACTGTCCCTTCGGCATACAATAGAGTCAATAATGACATATTCAGTCTGAACAAGTATTATAGCCTACTGGAAAAGTTCAATTGTAATTCAACTACAATCGTAGACCACAAACTGTCCCCTTGGCATATGATAGAGTCAACAATGACATTTTCACTCTGATTGAATTGACACCAACTTTCTTTCACACATTGTCTACAAGTTTTATCAGTAAGTCACAAACTCCCTCTTTCCTCTCTGTTGTGTGCGCCTCCAAGTGATGTGATGAATGATACCCTATACAAGGAAAAATTATTTTATCTATAGGGTATTTATAACGTCTTCTCACGAAGGCAACTAGGCGTAGACCCTACAAGTATCATGGTAGACAAAAATTAACCATGTGATCTTATCAAAGGAACTTGTAGATTGAATTGTCCTTTTACAGTATTTGAAATTCAAGCACTTGCACACACGAGTTCTAATTTCAATTTCCAGTTATTGCTTTTGGTCATTTAAAATATTTTCTGCATTCTTTATCAAGTAAAAACCAAAAGGAAAAAAAAAAAAAAAACTAAGCATAGCATTTTGAGCAAACAAATTAACTGCAAATTGACTGCATAAAAATGGATAGTGTAATTATTGGATATTTATATATATTCAAGTAGGCTGTAGTACCAATTTGATCCCACTTAGTGCACGAATATTGTTTGATACTACTTTGGAAGTCGAAGTGATATTATCTCTTTAGAAGAGAAAAAGTAAGAAACTAACGAAAGTTTCTGTTTGACAATTTTATCGTTCCCGTTAGAAATTTGACCGGCCAAAAGTTGCACCATTTGATATTTAAAAGTTTGTAAACTTTGGAACATTATTTCCAACTATTTTCTAACTGTTGTAATACTTTATTTGTGACTTATATTGTTTAAACTCTGATTATTAACATAAGTTTTATTTTTTCTTATGAAATAAAATTTTTTCAAATAACACTAGAAATCCTGTAGGTCTTTCCCAAATTGCTGTATAAAACTCAATAGGAATTGTTGTATCATGGGGACAAATATGCAGTAACCCATTAACAACTATTGTGTGGGAAAAAAAAATATTGCCTAGAACAGCGATTTCATCATACCTCTTAGTCATTAAAGTTTTCTTATTTGTTTATCAAATTTTTACTTTTTTATTATTTATTTATTGTTTACCGATGATTTAATCTCCAATAGAAACTACATTATTATGATAGTTAGGATATTATGCATTTGAATAAAGTCATCATTTATTCTTAACTTAAATTTATGAAATTATTGATAATTTATAATGATATAACATAGTAGGCACTAGTGGAAGGGGTGGAGGGAGGGCGGCCATGGCCCCTGACTTTTAAAAATTCCCTCATCCCTCTTATAATTTTTATAAAAGAGAGAGAGAGAGAGAATATATATATATATATATATATTTTCTTTTTCTTCTCTTTTTTTCTTTAAGGAGACTAATTACAACATGCTGCTAACACTGCAACTCGAACCCTTTCATTTCTAGACCTTCAAATACTTTGTACATGAGATGGTGCTAATTCATCTACAAAACCTTTAACATTTGTGATCTTAAGTTGAAATCACAATGTTACAACATTTGTTAAAAAATTAAGTCCGAAAACTTCTCATTTTAAGTTGGGTAGTTAAGCATATTTAGCTGCCCTCTCATAAAAGGGATAGAACCCTACATATGTGAGACCAGCCCCAATAGGAGAGGATAAATACAAATACCGGATATATCATATACTCTTGCCTTTACAAGAGTATGGAATCTTAGGGACAAGACATTTCTTATTTGACGCATCATGATCAGAGCCACTGTGTGTGTATATTGTCTAATAAAGAAATAGTTTTACAATTCAAACTTATGCTTCATAAGGTGTTCTACTTAGCGTGAGTTTAGATACCGTTTATTTTGTTGAAAATTAAAAATTTATTACTAAAAATACTGTAGCAAAATATTTTTTATTATTGCAAATTATTATTCATGCGTTTTTATCACTTGGCTGGTTCATGAACAGTGCCATGAAACTAGCAAAAAAAAAAGGCAACCTACTCAAACACAAACGCAGCCGCTACACAAACGCACCCTTATAGAGGTTGTATCAGACTTTGAAAGTGAGTGGGTGGAGTTTTTTTTCATAGAGCTTTAACTTAAAGTGTCTGTATTTGATGATTGTCCTTTTTATTATTAGGCTAAAACATCAATTAGTTTTTTTGTATAAGCGGAGAATTGAACTTCAGATTACTAATTCAACTTTCAAAAATTTTATTAGTTGAACTAGTTAAAACTCACAAGTCAGTGACGATGTTGATTGCATAAAGTTTGTCATCTCTAATTTCCTTGGCTCTACTTGCGGAGTGGGGGGCTCATTTTTTTCATTTTTAGGGATTATTTTTTCTTTTTCTTTTTGAGATGTCTGATTTATGTGATTTGACCAAAGAAATTGATCTCTATCGTGCCTACTTCTTTCACAGAAAAGAGGTTATCATTTTTATCCGCTAATCAAGAGCTAATTCTTGATGACTGAAGAGTGACAGGGAGGAAGCGAGATGCTTATCTATTATAGACTCAATAATAGAAATGAGAGCACGTTTCTCTTTTTACGACGAAAGCAATTGAGCAGACATGGTCTTGCGGCTTTCGATTTCAGGTGTGCGAGCATGTCCAATCTTTTGATTGATACATGCCAGCCAGACTCTTCACTCTTATAGAATCGGAGATACAGTGTTCCTTAATAATTTATTTTTTGCCTTGTCGGCATGATAAGATGGAGTTTTGGTTAATATTAACGAACCTGGTTCAAAAATAGGACAAACAAAAAACTGTTCAAAAGAAAAAAAGAAAAAGAAAAAGAAAAAGAAAAGAATAGGACAAACAAAGATAGAATTTGACCACATAACATAGATTAGTTACTTACAAAGGTTAGTAAGGAAGATAAATGGTTTAAAGTACCACATTAGTCAGTTAATGAGTGAGTTTTTGGTTTATAAGTCTCACTAATACTTATAAAGGTTAGACCATTTTATAAATGCTAGTGTTGTGAGTCCTGTCTTCCAACTCCCTCTTTCTTCATCCCCTATGTCTTTTGTCTATATTATCTATTAAAAAAAAAAAAAGTTAGTGGTGCTAGATATTTGTATTAAAGATGTAATAAAAAAATGGTATTATAGACAAAGAAACCCAATAATGATTAGTGTTAGGGTTTGAAGGGGAAGAAACAAAATATGTTTAAAGAGGAATTAATCAAAGAAGAAAAGCGGAATTTAGACCAAAAATAAAATAAAATATTGATAAAATGTGGAATGAAATGACCAATTCCATTAAATGAATGACTAAACACATACATACTCGAAAAATCTAAAAAATGTGGGCGACTAAGGAAACTTGACAGTGGAATAAGAAGGTTCTAGTAGCAATCTATATAGATGCCAAGAGCCATATTGTTACTATTTAGAATGATATTGGCAAATAGTGCACATGGCAAGTAGTGATTTTTCCAAACTTGCTATAATGACACATCATCTCTTCTTAAAATTATATATATATATATATATAATTTACTAATTACATATATATTTTTTGCTATTTGCTGTTCACACTTGGCCATTTGATAATGAACAATATAATTATATAAAATAATATAATAATAACAATCATTTCCCCAAAAAGTTTGCATAAAACCTTTAAAAAAAAGTTTTATATAATTAATTAAAGGAATTCTACCTGAATCCAAGCAAGCTTTTATTGAACAATTTGATCCTTCATTCTACATCTAAGGCCAAACTTGTGAGCACATCTACCTTTAACCAATGTCAAAGGTGTACTAGACATATTCTTCTCTTGAACTTTACCAAGATCCAACTTAGCTTTGATACCAATTGTTGTACAATAGCGGAAGCTCTAACACACAGATAAGAAAATAAAACATTCACAAAAGACAATAATATTTAACATGATTTGGCCAACTCCATGCCTACATCCATGGCAACACCAACCAAAATATCCATTATCAACGAAATGTATTACAACGATATTAATCAATACTCACAACACACAAACCTCACTCACTTAAAGTCACATCTTGTGTTTTCAAAAAGTTAAATAACTTTATTATTATCTCATTGAAATAAAATGAAATTTGGTATACTTTTGACTTTCATCCTCCAACTTAAAAAGTAACATTAAAAAAGTCAAGATTTTTCAACTTTGTCTAGTTAAAACTGATAATCTCAACATTTTAACTTTTTACATACTACATGGCATTCTATATATATTATATCATATAAAGTTTAATTTTAAAAATGTCTAGAACTATCTTTTTTGATCCATTATGTGACGATTTATAAAAAAAATTATGTGTATTATTTAAATAAACCAAGTGATGTGACTAAAATTACACAAAAATAGTTTTTTCAATAATCATATAATGAAAACTCACAACACACAAACCTCACTCACTTAAAGTCACATCTTGTGTTTTCAAAAAGTTAAATAACTTTATTATTATCTCATTGAAATAAAATGAAATTTGGTATACTTTTGACTTTCATCCTCCAACTTAAAAAGTAACATTAAAAAAGTCAAGATTTTTCAACTTTGTCTAGTTAAAACTGATAATCTCAACATTTTAACTTTTTACATACTACATGGCATTCTATATATATTATATCATATAAAGTTTAATTTTAAAAATGTCTAGAACTATCTTTTTTGATCCATTATGTGACGATTTATAAAAAAAATTATGTGTATTATTTAAATAAACCAAGTGATGTGACTAAAATTACACAAAAATAGTTTTTTCAATAATCATATAATGAATTGAAAAAATATAGTTCTAGAATAAATTTGGAGCCCAACTTTTTTCTATTATGTATACCGTGATTTTAATAGCTGATAGATGGCATAAAGAACTTAATATTTTCAACAATTTTGAAGTATGAAATTATAATACTTTTTATTTTTTAACAGCAATCCATGTGAAAAATTATATTCTCTCGTTTGACGTAACCAGAGGGTTTGGGTCAAGAATCAGTTGTTTGGGGAGATATTGGGCTAAGAAGAGAAATGAGTCAGGCCAGCTAGGTTGGTGCCTAGGCTAGGACATACCATGATCTAACATTTCTACTCGAACTCGGCCTAGCCTACCATTAACATGAAATTGGCAGTCCAAGACTCCAAGCCCAATTCCACGTTACACTGTATATTTGGTGCAGTACTGTATGTGCTTAATTTGCTAAACAATTTGAAGTTTCTCTTTACTTATGTTTTTCAATGGGAAGCCTCGAAAAATTATTAAATATTTCCGGAATACAAAGAATGATATTCTGAAAGTACCTAAAAATTACTCAAAAGTCTTTTGTATATGAAAAAGCAAGAGCTAGCTAAATGATATTTTTGCTATAGGTAAGATTTAGGTACAGTACTTAAATGTTGTTCCTTAGGTTTCTCTCTTAAAATTTTGCTATGTGAATTTTTTTTCATAGGATGGAAGTGTATTTTATAGTTACGTAGCCACATAGCTGAATCTTAAGAGGAGAACATAAGAAACAACACTTAAGGTACTGTACTTAAGTTTTGTTTTTTTACTGTATAACAATTTAGCTTTCTTTGTTTAACATGGCCGACATTTTATAAGCACATGATTAATAACGGCTTTCATGTTAAACTTATGGATATGGTGCAGTTTCTCGAACATGACTGATGCTATGAAAGAATCCAAGGAGGCATGTTCATACTTCTTCCTTAATTTATTGGCTCTCTCTCTTCTTCTTCTTCTTCTTCTCATTTTTTTATTTTTATTTTTATGTGTATTCACTTTCTCTTTTTTATTCCTTAATTTATTTGGTTTCTGTTTATTTATTTATTTATTAATTAACAACAATGTGTAACGTAGCTGGCTATGATTATTGTGGAACGTTAGCACTTAGCACTATATTGTTGAACACTTGGTTTCATACTTTAATACAGTTTTTCAAGCAAAAACTGTAAAGTTGCCAATTGCTCCTTACTTTTTGCAGGTGACAAAGCAGGAAAATTAATTCTACATTTTTTGAAAGATATTTAGTGATTCTCATCCTAACTAAATATAGTAATATACTTAAAAGATTAATTACAATTTTAATTAAAATCTTTTTTATTCTTTAGAATTTTCAATTTTTTTCTTATATAAAAGTTGTGAAAATATATTTGAAATGATTTAATTTATCTATATTTTTCTGATCAAAATTGCTCATTTTTACAAATTTGTTCATTTTTTTTCATATTTTATTTAATTATTAAATACTTTGCGACATCATTATAGTTCAACGTTTGGTCAAAACCTAGATTTAACCTCTCTCTTTTTCGATTTTTTGAACAATTCGGTTTTTAAGACATTGGTGAAGTTCTCCATCAAATTTCATAATTAAAAGACATTTTTTAAAGCATTTATATACCGGTTAAAGTGACTGATGTCTGTCTTTCTGATATGATAAATTGATAATCATAAGCTTTTATTTATATTTAGAAGAAAAGGTAAGATGATAAACATAATTCTTAAGTTAATAACAGTTGGTTCTCCAAAAAAAGAAAAAGAAAAACGTAGTTCTTCGATAGAATATAATGATATATAACGTTATTCCAGCTGCTTGAGGAAATTGGTTGTGGATTATAGAGGCATATATCTGGGTCATTTCTCAATGTCCTCGTTATCTACCCAGTGCCCTAGTTTAGCCTAGGAAACTAATTTACTTCACAAATTACAAGCTTCCGTAGCACGAATAGCTGCCTGTAACCGAAAAGGAAAACATTCAAGAAACAAGTTACTGGGGCTTTGAGCTCCTTCTCCACATGGAAAATTCTGCATCTTAATTATTAATCCTCGAAAGTTAATCAATAATATCTAACAAAGATCCGCATCTGAGAATAGCGTCCTAATATGTGTTGTATATATAGGTATATACATGAATAGGTTGTAATAATGTTGTTTAAGTTTGGAGAATATTATTTCATAAAGTTGTTAAAATGAAAATTCAAGTTCTGGAATTTTCTAAGTGAAAATTTGAAATTAAGCATTTTTTATTGGCTCGATAGATCGAAAATGGTAAAGAAAAATCCTGGAGTCTCTGGATGTCTCGATTACTGTTCGATTCCTATTCGATCGATTGAAA
Organism: Quercus suber; assembly: GCF_002906115.3. NCBI lineage: Eukaryota > Viridiplantae > Streptophyta > Magnoliopsida > Fagales > Fagaceae > Quercus > Quercus suber. The sequence goes on from NW_027070333.1 coordinate 198,063, forward strand.
AGAGCACTCGATTAATCAAAAGGAACTTTTGACTGATCGAAAATCGAATATCAAGATTTTCTACAGAGTTTTTCTAGTAACTGTTCAGAAAGGTTGAAGAGGTTTCAAGTCTTATGAACAGTTTTATGAAACATTTTAACTCTTCATACGTGCCTTTTGATGAAATATAACCCTATGGGTATAAATAGAGGCTTATGATTTTAACTCTCCATACGTGTCTTGATGAAATAAGGAACTCCACAAAATAGTAAGTTAGAGAGAAATACAAGAAATCCTGTGGTTATTCTCCAGAATTGCTATCTATAGAACCCAACATCTTGATTGTATCCTGGGGACAAATTTGCGATAACCTTTTAGCAACAATAGTGTGGGGGGCAAATATTTTTTAAGGAAAATGATATTGTGCCTCCAAATTATCTATTTTTTGTTTGTCTTTTGTATAAACCTTATTCTTCCATTATTATTTTGTATAATATTCCTAACAATATGGAGCTCGACTATGGATTTTTCAGCATATTTTATGTATAGTTATAGTCAAAAGACTAAATAATTTGAGACGGTTCAATTTGGTGTGACCGCTAAAGATTGGGTTTAGTCTCGTGCAATGAGAGTCATGAGACTTCTTTTTTTTTTTTTTTTTTTTTTTTTTTTTTTTTTTTTTTTTTTTTTTTTTTTTGTGGTTTAGTATTATAATTTTTCATTCATTTATCACTTTTTGTGCACTTATATGTGGTGAATTTAAGTTTGCTGAATGCCTAGAGATTTTTTTGTTCAAAATAAAGAGAACGTAGAAGAAGTAAGAAAAAAAAAATAGTGTGTATGTTTAAATTAAAAAAATAAAAATGAGTTTTCGAAAAAAATAGAAAGGATAAGAGATGATGAGGAAAACATGCTATTTAAATTTCAAAATAATTAAAAGACAAGAAAATTGTAAACTGCTGAGAACCTGGGTTTAGTGGGAGGTTTTAAATTGTGTGCTTTTATATTATGAATTTATCCCTCTTAATTGAAAACCGGTAAGAGAGTTGGGAGGGAATAATTTAGGATATTCAAGATATTCAAGACTTAGAGTACACGGCTTAAATGGCTTCGAAGCCAACTTAGAAGCCCCTTAAACAGGTACTAGCATAGAGTATAGATAATTTCTTTATTTTATTTTTAAAAAATCAATACCATCTTTTTTTAGAGTTTAAATGAGTGTCAAAATTTATACATTTTTTTACTAAAAAAACAACTCATTAAGTGATGTTCCCTTAACAAGTTGGATTTTTAACTAAGCTCTAGACTTCTAGTTATCTCATTAGATTATCTATAAAATTTTGGTTGTAACTAACGGTCAACTATCAGCATCATACTTTAGAATTTATATTAGATTTAAATTTATCAAGATAATTTTTTTTACTATAAATTTCACAACAGTTGAGACAAAGTTATAATTAATTCTTATATAAGCTCACAAGTGACACCACTTTATTATATATTAATGATAACTTAATTTTTGTGAAAATAAATTGTAAAAAAAAAAAAAAAATTTATGGCAGTAGACTTATTATCCAATAAATATATATAAAAGATTCATATTATTAATATGGATAAAATACAGTTAACATTCTAACTAATTTGGTTGCTAAACCTACTTTGGTCCTTAAACCGTTATTCATTTTCTTCCCTTTCTCATAGTGATTAGAGACTAAGTTAGTTAGTTTTGAAAAATCTTGAATCTAACATGCATTAGCCCTAATCTTAAGGGTGTTAACTAAATTTTACCCTATTAATATTTGATAAAATGTTCTAGCATGATTATTTTTGCAACTGTACTTCAACTCCTCCTGGTGAGTACTTACATAGATGGTGAGTACTTACTTATATGCCAGGTGTAGTCAAATGGAATTTTTATGATAAAGGGTTTTCTCATTAACCCTTAATAAAGGTAGCAATGGGTTTCAGATTTTCAATTGTAAATCAATTAGAAGGTATATTAAGAACTGTTGCACATAGGGTTAAGCAAACTGGAACCCACATATTTAAGAGTAATAAATTAAGCTCTAAAATTTCGGAAAGTGACAATTTTAACCCTCCAATTTTAGAGTAACATATTGAACATTCAACCTATATAAAACCTCAAACATGTTATTCAACTTAATTGAGTTGAGATTTAGAGTGTGTTTGGATATCGCTTATTTTGCTGAAACTGAAAAATTATTGTTGAAAGTATGGTAAATAAAGGTAAAAGTTAATTGAAATAGCATAGTAGAGCCCATGAGTAGTGCCAAAAAGTGCAGTGAGGCCCATGAATAGTAGAAAAAATAAGTTGAATAGTGAAATAATTTTCATTTTTCATCAACACCCAAACGCACACTTAATGTTACTTTTTGAAACCTCATGGTTTAATTTGTTACTTTTGAGACTATAGGGTTTAATTAATTAATTTTTAAAACCTTAGTATTTAATCTGTTATGTTATAGATTTTAATTTGTTACATCTCCTACATTATAGGTTTTACATGCAATTTTCTAAAAAAAAAAAAAAAAAAAATCCTACTTTAATGCTTAAATTTTGTTGTAATTTCTACTTTAATGACGATGGGACAATGATAGTTAAAAATATAAAGAAAGAGTAGTGTTCAAATATTACAAATTTTAATCGATACATCTTACAAACTTATATGTCATCTTTTAAATATCATACAAAAAAACAATTAAAATAATAATATTCTTTTGATGTTTTAATATTTTAATATTTTAACATTTTCTATAATGAAATAAGTTATTTTATTTGTCTTTATGGTTTAGTGGTGTAATAGGGGCTAGTTTGGCATCTGGTTTCGGAAACAAACTTTTTCCAAGTATAGCTTCTTCCTAATTTTAAAAACTAGTACAATTAAAGAATCAACATAGGGAGTGGTTCTCGGTTTTATAGTTGAACTGATGGTCAAACCGATGATGTAATAAATAAATAATAAATAATTATAAAATTATAAAAAGAAACAAACAATTTTATAAATACTCATTTAACTAAAAAAATAATTTAAATAATACTGTAGTAAAACATTAAACATTAAACATTCACTTACCAACTTTTGGACAGCACATAACAGAATTCAACCAAAACAAAACAAAAAAGCATATACAGACAGCCGCAAGCTTCTTTAAAGCATACCTTTAAATTTTTTTTTTCTTTTTACATTTATTTTTCAAACATTCTATATATTCAAAAAGCTTAAAAAAATAATAACAAAGGGACAATGTGTCATCAAAATAATTTGTATTATATTTTAGGAAAAATATTTCAAGAACAATACTGTTCCATAGACTACAAGAAAACATAAATTTTGATATTTATTTTACAGTTCAAAGGTTGAGCCCTCCCCAGGTAAAAGCGATTAATAGTTTTTTCATTCACAGCAAAAGTTGTTCTCCAATATCAATTTTCTTAACATTCGCATCATGTTTTAAAGTTTCCCTCCAACTATATTATTTTATAGTACCTTTGGCAAGTCATCACAGCAGTGACCAACCAAAACTATAATTCCAAGGGCAAGGGGAACCTAGCTTTCACCGAAACCAACTTCACAAATCTGGCAATGGAAGCATTTGGCTTCTTTTTGCATCTCCTTCTCTTCGGCTTCGCATGCTCAGAAACTAGTTTTGTTTACAATGGATTTCACCAAGCCAACTTGAGTTTAGATGGAGCTTCTTTTGTGAGTTCCAATGGCATGCTTTCCATAACAAACGATTCATTGAGGCTTCTTGGGCATGCCTTCTATCCATCTCCTCTACAATTCAAGAAAAACAACGCAAACAACTTATCCACAGTTGTGACCTTTAGCACTAACTTTGTTCTTTCCATCATTTACTACAAGAAAAAAGACTTAATACAACAAAATAAGTCGTTGCAATAGCAACTAATGTCATTGTAATAGGTGTTATTGCAACGATAAAAAGTCGATGCAAGCCGTTGTAATAAACTTTGAGGCAATAGGTTTATGCAACACTAGATTTTCGTTGCAATAAGTACCACATATTGCAATGATTTATTTTGAACATCTTGTTGCAATAGGTGTTATTGCAATGACAAAAACATCGATGCAAGCTGTTGTAATAAACTCTGAGGCAATAGGTTGAAAAAGTCTCATTGTAATAGGTTGATTTTTTTTTTTTATCAAAAAAAATTTAAAAATAAATAAATCATTTTCTTGAATAATAATTTTTTCATTAACCTGTTTTGCAATTCAAAAACCATATATAGGAACTATACGAACAATATAGTTCAATGTGAAATAAAAGATTACCTATTCCAACAACATATCTCAATGTATAAAAAGAGTTATCTATTACAACAACACATTTTGATGCAACATAATAAATTTTGCTACAATCTCATATTGATGTAATAAATTTAAGTTACTATTACAACAAAAAAAACTTAGAGATGCAATAGTATATATATTATCTCAATTATTATTTTTGTTGCAATAATACTTGTTGTATTATGTCTTTTTTCTTGTAGTGGATGAAGTGTAAATGTTTTATATCTAGCTAAGTTTTATCTGCAATTAATTTTTTTTTCTATATTTTTTTCTCAGAGATTTGAAGAGTTTCTGGATTTTGTGTTTCAAAATTGTAGCAGAGAGCAAATTTTTGAAATGGATGGAAATCGAATTGTAGGTTTCGAAATTTATATTGGCCAACTTTTTATGGAGCTGGCAAGGAAGGTGCTTAGTTTTTACCTTAGGAATCAACAACCCAATTATACAGTTATCGATCACCTGTATAACTCAGTAAGATTCTCCCCACAACAGCGAAATGTGTCGTTGACATCTGTTCGTCTGGCTTATGGTAACCAGCAAAAAGAACATGGTATATGGTGTGACGTTATGCATTCTAAGAAAAGCATCGAGAATCTTTGAGCAGATTCCAGGCCACATAGTGTTCATAAGATAATCTATCTCTTCATGGGTTCGCTTATTTGAAAAATCAAATAAGAAGTTAAGAACAAATAAAGAGAGCATACTTAATAATTATAATAAAAAAATAAAAAGCAAAACAAAACACTATGTGGCCTTTTTATTAGCCAAAATGGGAAATTAGCCATTATTTTTTAACATTATAATTAGTAGGCTAAGTTTTCAAATTATATTTTTTACTAGCATCTCGAGTTTAAGAGACTCGATTTAGGGCCTATAAATCGAGTTTTTGAGACTCAATTTTCATGGATTGATCGCGTCTAATGTGTAATTTTTTTTCACGTGGCGTCTACCTGGAAATCAAGTCCCTAAGACTCGATTTATAACCCAAAAATTAATTACAAAATATATTCAGAAGACCCAAAATATAGAAACAGCAAAAACGCAGAAAGAGAAGAGAGAGAGAGAGAGAGAGAGAGAGAGAGAGAGAGAGAGAGAGAGAGAAGAAGAAGAGAAGAAGAAGAAGAAGAAGAAGAAGAATAAAAAGAAGAAATGGAGATGCAAGCTCAAGCCGCGCTAGACCAGGCCGTGCTAGACCAGGCCGTGCCAGACCCAGGTTGCAGGCGACCCAGGCCTCTCTCACTGCAACCCAGGTTTCTGTTTCTTTTTTTTTTTTTTTTTTTTCTATGATGAACACATATTTTCAGAGTAACTGAGGTCGCTGAAGAACTCAAAGAAGTTGATGGAATCATTGTTATTGTCGCTGTCGTTGTGGTTGTGGTTGTTATTGTCGTCGAAAATAATATTTTCTTTGTTGTTAAGGTCAGAAGGTGTAAAGGCCAAAATCTTTTCATTTTAAATATGGATGTAAATCGAGTCTCTAAGACTCGATTTACAGGTGGACGCCACGTAAAAAATGTGCCAACTCAGATCCAATTAGAACATGAAAACTTAGCCTACTAATTATAATGTTTAAAAATTATGACTAATTTCCCATTTTGGCCATTTTTATTTGTTCTTACTTTTTTTTGTTTTGTTTTGCCTTTTTTTTTTTTCATTATAATTATTAAGTATGCTTTCTTTTATTTGTTCTTAACTTCTTATTTGATTTTTTAAATGAGCGAACCCATGAAGAGATAGATTATCTTATGAACACTATGTGGCATAGAATCTGCTCAAAGATTCTCGATGCTTTTCTTAGAAATTTCCATCAGCAGCAAGGGTCCAAATGTGTACCTAAAGGAACATCAACCTTTCTGCTTAGTGCCGCTTCAACTCTCCCCAGCATTGAATGCATCCCCACATGGTTGTGCAAAACATTATAAATGTGACAACATTAGCAAAAGGTATACGAGGGTGATCAAAATTAAAGTTTTCAGATTGTATGCTGACACGGAATAAAATTTGCTGCATGCCCTTACCAAATTATGGGGATTAATTTATTGCTTAGATTGTAATTTTTAATTTTTTTTTAAAGAAAAATCCAAACACGTTTTGTTCTCTATAAATAGGGCATTCAGTTGTATCAGAAGAACGAAAAGAAAACTTCCTTTTAGTAAAGAACTCTTATCTCTCTTTTAAAAATGCCTAACAACATAGCTTATGATATTCTGAATAATGTAAATGACCTAACTGATTTTACAGTGGGTGATACTAATCTTCCCATCGCTCATTTCCCATCAATCCAAGTGGACGAGCCTACTATTGGAATGGTATGTTATTTTTAAGTTTTTATGATCACTACAAGAAAAAAGACTTAATACAACAAAATAAGTCATTGCAATAACAACTAATGTCATTATAATAGGTGTTATTGCAACATAAAAAGTCGATGCAAGCCGTTGTAATAAACTCCAAGGCAATAGGTTTATGCAACACTAGATTTTCGTTGTAATAAGTACCACATATTGCGATGATTTATTTTGAAAATCTTGTTGCAATAGGTGTTATTGCAATGACAAAAATGTCGATGCAAGCCGTTGTAATAAACTCTGAGGCAGTAGGTTGAAAAAATCTCATTGCAATAGGTTGATTTTTTTTTTTTTATCAAAAAAAATTTAGAAATAAATAAATCATTTTCTTGAATAATAATTTTTTCATTAACCTGTTTTGCAATTCAAAAACCATATATAGGAACTATACTATCAATATAGTTCGATGTGAAATAAAAGATTTCCTATTGCAACAACATATCTCAATGTATAAAAAGAGTTACCTATTATAACANCAGATTTTTTTTTTTTTTTTTACTTGCTGATCTTTGCCTCTCTCCCCATCCCCTTTAAAGTTTTTAACAATTTTAGATAAGTGGACAAATTCCTAGCTCTCTGCAAATTTGTTAAATTTGGAACATAATCTCCTATAAGGCAATAACTTACTTTGGGATTGGCCAATGACCTCTAGCTCAAATGATACTTCTTCATCCCTCAATTATGGGACGGATTCCAAGGTGGTGGGTTCAAGATTCATTGGGTGTATGTGTAACTTACTAATTTCTTAAAAACAAAACTTACTTTGGGTATTGGAAATATATGCTTTTGGCAGAGTTGGTTGTTACTATTTTTTAGCTATTATGGAGCTGCCATTGCTATTAGAAATCATCTCTGCTATGATTGTAGCTTTTCTGAAAGTAGAAATCATCTCTACTGTGACTAATTTCCCAGTAGCTTTTGGGTCATTAGTTTCTGATTTGTTGCAATAAAGTTACTTGCTCCGCTCTAAGAGCTACTTACTTTGTGTTGCCCCTGGGCATGAGCTTATCTACTTAGCCTGTCAGGGGTGAATATCCCTTGGACTACCCAACAACTGAATCTGGCGGGTGGGGTTAGTTGCTTGTAGGTTTTACCGACTAAAGGCAAGTCCAAAGGCTATTCCTTAAAAAGGTTCCCAACGTTATTCCAAAAAAAAAAAATGAGCTACTTAATTTGTGTGGCCATAGAGTTCTAGCTCAACTGGCAGCTCCTCCCCTTGCAAGTGCTAGGTGGAGGGTGAGGTCATAGGTTCAAAACCTACTTGGTACATGTATAACATACCAATAAAAAATAAAAATAAAAATAAAGGAGCTAATTACAGTGTCAGCCAGCTATTCAAAATGTTTCTGCAGCAATAAGCTGCTTGTGGTTTTTTCAGTTTGTTTCCAAGCCTCTGTGTATACTGTACTTCACTTCTTCTATTGAATAATAAATCTCTTTTAGTTTACATATTATCTACTGGACCTTATATGTATCTTGAGCTTTAAAAAAAATGCAGAATTGTTCAACTTGGGGTCCTTTGAACTTTAGTTGATTGTAGTGAATTCTTTTTCTCAAGTGAGACCTTCTATAGCCTGTTGAAAGGAGGTCAGCTTTTCTAGAAATATTTATGATCCCTAAATCCAGGTTGAAGAATTAGGTATTAAATATTTCAAGGTCCAATACAAACTTAGCCATTCTCTTCCTAAGTTATGGCGAAAATTTCTCCCCTTTCCTTGTTTAATCAACTATTTGGTGGGTATAATTTTCTTTACCATAGAAAATTTGTGACCCTATTCTTCATCATCAGAGTGGAGTTTGTTTAACCATAGTTGCATTTATGGAGAACCGCTTGGAACTTCTAAAATTATCCCAAAAATAGAATTGATTTGAGCACACATAAATCCCAAATACATAGGATAAGATATTCCAAATTACTCCATTGCCTCTGTTAATAGTAATGAGTCATACCATCTTTACTTGATAGTCAATAGAACTTTGTTTTTGTAATTGTTATAGGTGAAATTTTTCTACCACACCATCATCTAACGAAAGAAATCGTGTTATCTGCAGAGAGTAAGCAACAGATTAATAAAGAAAAAAGATGGAGAAAGTTGTTCATTTCCCAAAACTCCCTATTGAGTTTCTCATGCGGACTTCTTCCAACAACAACAGAGATGTTTTAATCAAAACGATACCTTCTGCATCAAAGGTACTTTAGACGGAAGTCTACTGTCTATTCCATTGCTCAAATTCAGTGTCTAGTTATTCTCAATTGTCCATGTTTCTTGTCTAACCTGATTTTGTTATGCTATTTGTCAACAGCCTGAGATCAAGAGGGTTCTGGAATCAGTATATGGTTGCGAAGTTGAAAAGGTACGGACACTAAATATGCGAGGAAAGAAAAAGATGAGAGGGGGGCGCTTGATTGCAAGACCAGATTACAAGAAGGCTTATGTGACCCTAAAGAATCCTTCATCCTTCTCTCCCGACATGAATCCTATCCATTTAGTTAAAGAGGAAAAGAATAAATAAGAAGTCAAATTCAAGCATCATCACGAAGTGAGGAATCTCACTAGCTTGACTAGGATTTAATTTTGAGAAGTAATCAATTCAAGGAGGCAGAAGTGGCATTAATTTTGATCCAGCATCGCCCATTGGTTCTATTCCAGATTCATAACTAGAAAGTTNGAGAGAGAAAAGTATTTTTTTTTCTTGTTTGCTAGGAGAGGAAAAAAAAAGGACGAAAAATGGGGTGAGGTTATTATCTCTCTAACCCACAAATTTAATCCCTCCAAATTGAGAGGAAAAGTGAGAGAAAAACATGTGGCTAGCTAATGTCAAAAAATTTGAATTTTATATAATAGGATGTAAAAGTAAATTGCTACAAATCACTATTTCTTTCGTACCAACAAAGAAAAATATACTAATTTTTCATTCTCTCATTTTTCAATCCTTCCTATCTTTTCCACCCTTCGTTTAGAGCAATTGACTTAACCATCTAATGGCTTTAGCCAAGTAATATATATATATATATATATATATATATTAATACATCTTATATCCTTCCTGTCTCATTCACGTGTTTCTATTATTATTATTATTTTAATTTTTATTTTGGTGGAAACAGGAGGTCTTATTTATATAATATAAAGTTTATACAGCACCAACATCGGATCCTTGGGCACATAGTCTATTAACCCCAAGGCCAGCCAAATCCCTTACATAGTACAAATATACAAAAATAGGACAACAACTGTATACAGACAAAAGGTTCCGTTGGTGAGTTCCTCGCTTCGCCAGAGCATCCGCACATTCATTTGCTTCACGGTAAATGTGCTCCACTTGCACCACCTAGTCATGATCCATGAGGCTCCTGCAATCACAAATTAAAGGCATCATATTAGTAGGGTAACTCACATTTTTATTTGTTAACCATGTGAGAACCACGTTAGAGTCAAGTTCAAGTTGTATAAACTTAAAACCCATATGCCAGGCCATTGCCAAGCCTTGCCAGACAGCCGTCAACTCAGCCATATTATTTGTTGCTAGACCCAAATGAAGTGAGAAACTTGATATCCATCATCCTGAATGATCTCTCAATATCCCCCATGCACCTGCGATACCTTGATTACTTAGCGTACTACCATTAGTATTTAGTTTAATGTAAGGATTTGGGGACGTGTGCCATCGTATAATTTGTGGGAGTCTAACCTAGGTCCGTCTTACAATGCTAGCTAGGAAGTAAAATTCCATAGCAGCTTGCACAGAGGAATAGATAAGGCTATGTTGGGATTGAGATTGATTCTTGAAAATCCTTTCATTTTGAGCTAAACATAGTTTCCAACAAGTAAAAGGAAAATAAACATGCCAAGGGAGTTGATGGGTCATGAAAACGACATCTACTGTTGCATTGCACCTTAGCTAGTCCTGCAACGGCATGTGAAAGAAGGACAGGGGATTGACTCTAGGCCTCTTTTGCCCAGGGGCAATCTCGAAGAATGTGTATGGTTGTTTTCGGGTTGTGACAACGAGGACAATGGTTATCCAAATGGTTACACCCAAAAGTTAGGAATTGTTTGGTGGGTAACTGATTACGCATAGCTTTCTAGAAGAAGATTTGTATCTTTTTTGGGCATGTTAACGTCCAAATCCAGTTCCACAGTGGTTTATTCCAGGGAACTTGTTGTTGTTGAAAAAGAAATTTAGAAGCGGATTTAACTAAACAGGTACCCTTGTTGTGGGGCCACAGGAAAGTGTTAGCTAGTCTAGTAAAACGTGCCATAGGAATACCTTGAATAAGGTTTTGAAGATAGGAGGGAATAGTGAGGTTGAAACAGTCGAAAGACCAAGAGTGATTAGTCCGCAACAAGCTAATCCTACAGTCTTCGTCATGGAGGAGGAGGGGACCCTCGATATAATTCCTAAGGGAGCTGTGTGGAAGCCAAGGGTCCTTCCAAATTCGAATAGTTTGCCCATCTCCGATAATGCAGCTGATACCCTCAAATAACAATTTGGCTCCTATCGAGAAAGTGGTCCAAATATGGGACCCTCTTGAATTTCGCGAACTGGTAAACAGGGTTGCATGTGGAAAGTATTTAGCTTTTAGCACTTGGGCCTAGAGTGTAGTAGGATTGGTGTAGAGGCGCCAAGCTTGGTTCATGAGAATTGCATGGTTTCTATGCCAGGTGGATGGGATTCCCAACCTACCAGCCTCTTTGTTAAAGTGACAGTTTCCCATTTAACCATGTGATAGCCCCTATGTTGCTCGGTATCCCCCCACAGGAAGTTGCAACTCATTTTGTCAATCTAGTGAATAATCTTTTGTGGAAGGAGCGTGGTTTGCATAGCATAGAGGGGGATGGAAGTCACAGATACTTTTATAAGAGTGGCCTGGCCAGCCATAGATAAATATTTGGCTTGCCATCCTTCAATTCGCATTCGTATTTTGTCCACTAAATATTGAAAAGATTGTGCTGTTCGATGGGTAGTAAAAATAGGTGTCCTTAGATAAGTTCAAATGTGGTCCGTGGTAGGAATACCAAAGATTCTAGCCACCTGCTCTTTTATACGCCTAGGTGTACTAGGAGAAAACCATAATCTCGATTTGGTAACACTCATAAGCTAGCCTGAAGAGTCACAAAAGTTTTGTAGAATTTTGTGTAAATTCTTACAGTCCCTAGCCTTGGCTTTAGTGAAAAGAAAGATATCATCAACAAAAAATAAATGTGAGAGGTGAACCCTAGCCCTAAAGTTTATAGGGTGGATAAGTTTATCTCAAACAACCTCTTCCAATTTGATCGACAACCATTCCAAACAAAGTATAAACAGATATGGGGATAGAGGGTCGCCCTATTTCGACCCCTTCTAGATTTTAATGTCCGAACCACTTCCTGAATGAGGATAGTATTATCACTCGTTCGACGTCCCGGCACAAACCCGGCTTGACAGGGGTTTATAACCTTAGCAATTTAAGGTTTGAGCCGTTGCACAATGATTCGAGATAGCAACTTGGATAGGGTATTACAAAGACTAATTGAGCGAAACTGCGTGATTGATTCAGGATTTGTTTATTTTTATTTTACACTATTTTGATATCAACATTTTTTGTTCATTCTATTCATATATATATGATATGACCTTTTTTTTAAATTCCATTTTTTCATGGGATAGCTTCAAACATGTTAATTAAAAATTAAATTCTATATCAAATGGAACTCTACTAATATTGAGTCCGTGTAAAAGTAATAAACAGCTAATCATAATTTATCATATACAATAATTGTAAAAAATTGATATGGTAAATAATGTGTTGCTAGAAGGTTTGAATGGTGTTTTTTGACTTTTTGTCTAGACTATGCACGAAATTGCTAATGTTCTTTCAATTGGCTTAAGGGTCCCTTTAATGCAATTAAGAATTGCAGACTCTAGACTATAGTTGATAGCCAATTCCAAGCAGCTTTTCACTTTCCACGAATGAGGTCACCTGGAATCTAATTTTCTCAAATACAATACTATTATACTACGTTTTAGTTCAACATTTACAACCTAGCTAGTTAGGTTTCGTTAATTAATTTGCTATTGAAAATTTTAATTTTTTTTTTTTTTTGAGAACCTTTGCTATTGAATTTTATTATTTACTTTTTAGTTTCCATCCTAGGGTTGGTCTGCTTCGATAAATATTGTTTTAGCTATAATGTTGTTACTTGCACACAACCGTTTACACACACAAACTTAATTTGAAGTCACAAGTTCCAACTTAGAAGTCACGATTTTATGTGAAAGTGGCATATGTGTGCGGTTGTGTGTAAAAGATAACACCTGTTTGTTTGGAGAGATGTTTTTTTTTTTTGGTATGGTTGCTAACTTGCTAGAAAGTCGAGAAGAAGCGGTAGATATTTTGGATTATTGGAGGTGATGCCCTCAACAGCCGCATAGACCTTTTTGCCTTTCGGTGGTGGCCTGGTGGGTGCGCTTTTGATGACTACTGGAAAAAGATATTTTCAGTTATATTGGTCTTTGACTCTTCGTTTGTTTTCTAGCCCTCCGAGTTTGATTGTTAACAAGAATCTTTGATTCTTCTTACTTATTTTTGTTCTTTATTTTATTGTTCATGTTAACAGATTCCGAATAGTTAACAATTTCTTTTAAGAAAATTTTGAAATCACTTTTATAAAAATAAAAAAAAAGTTATTAAAATTTATTTTTTTTTCTATAAAAACTTTCTTAAAATTGTTTGTTAACAATTATCCTTGTGACATCTATTAACATTTCTCATATTTTATTTCTTATCTTTCCTGCTAAATAGAACCTAAAAATAGATAGGGTATTTTTAGACGAGAACCTTTACTTATTTTGTACCTAAAAAAGGCAAGGCTTGGGTTCATTGGTTTTTTTTTTGGGCACCAAATCCGTTGGATGTGTAGATTTTATTTATTTATTTTAGAAACATTCGATGTGTAGATTTGTAACAAGTATTTGACACTTGTTTGCATCTTAATAAATTCAACACACAATAATGCAGAACCCAAGCCCATGTCAAATTTAAGTTGTTTCAAGTGTAGTCAAGCTCTTTTTGTGCTTAGAGTTCTGTTTTGTTTTGTTTTTGTTTTTCCTTTTTTGTCTTTTATAAAAGAGGGAGGGAGGGGTGGGGGGCGGTGTGTTTGTAAGTGAAAAAAGTAAATGTCACTCGTAAATGTCTCTCAAGTCTCAACGCTAATCGAAGTGGCAATGATGATATGTATATGCTGCATGACAGGCAAAACTATGTGTTGGATTTGGATCACTACGTGGCAACATGATCATAAACGTTCCTGAACACTTGGCTTTTTCGTCTACCACGTGTTTGGGACATTTAGCCGAGCCTGAGATGTAATCATACCAGTAATAATATATCACGTGTTAAAGTTATTTATCGTGTATTCATTTCTCACAATACGGGCGTTTGAGGTGCAAGTTACACGTAATTATCTTATGCATTCTGTACAGGGCTGGAAAAAATAATACTTTTTATATATCAATTTTAAAAAATTTATTATTTTTACCCTTAAAAAAAAATTGGTAAACACAAAAATTTTTTTAGGCCCAATTTAATTGAACTTTAGACAAAGTTTAACAAATTTGGTTGTAAACTGAGGTTACAACTTCACTACTCATATATATATATATATATATATTTATTGGATATTAATTTTGACAAATTTATAATTAGAAGAAGACAGTTAGAGTTGAACAAATATTGCTTACAGATACATATATGAGTGGTTCCACTTAGTCCACGGTCCACCAATATTCCCACAAAGCATGGTGCATGCTCAAGAACTCTCCGGTTGACCCAACGGTAATCATTTTGAGTTACCTCCAATACACCATCAAACCTCTGTTGCTTGTCAATATGGGAGAATTATTATTGATGCCCCTTTCCTCTCTGCCTTGTACATATGTCCTCGATCGTGGATGTTATTCATTGGAGATATTGCTGTCATTGGGTGAAGAGTTATACTGGTGTTACATAAAGTGGTACAACTAGCCAAGTGGCGAGATGTGAGTAGACGAGTTGTGGCACCCATCACCCATCATCACCCATCTATTACTCACAACTCGTTATGTAGGTGTGTTCTGGCACAAGTTGTACCACTTTATATAGCATCAGCATGACTCTCGGGCAAATGGACACACGGCTTAGCTGCCGGAAGGCCTCAAAAGCTACAACAAATTGATTGTGGTCTGAATGCCGCCCATTATTCCAAAAGGGTAGCCCATTCTTTCTTGCCTTGTGGACCATCATAATTGCTGATGGCCTCTCACTTAGCTTCATGAGTTGCAATGCATATACACAAAGTCCTTCCTTCTTTTCAGTCCCTCGTGAAGCCTCAATTAGATTAATCATCGCGGGAATGTTTATGGTACTGTGGGAACAGGCCAAAATCCGAAGTTGAGCATTTGAATCATTTCTCTCAATTTTTCTATACTTGTAGTAGGCCTTACTCATTCTTTTGGCTGGCTTATATACTGCCATAACTAAAGGTGTCGTAATAAAGGCAGTGAAGATAGCCATTAGAACCCAAATCCACTAAATTATTAGTTAGGTTAAATGGGCATCAATCAAATTAGACCTAGTGATTATTGGATTTTAACTAAAAACTCATTAAGATCCATTTAACTCAAAAATAATATACTAAAATTCAACCCAGTCCATTCCATAAAAAAAAAAAAAAGAAAAAGAAAAAAAAAACAGTATATGAACAATCAAAGTATAAATTTATATTTTTCCTAGAGATTATTTTCTCAGCAAAAAATCATAGAAATCAAAACCCTACGAATCAAGCAAAAGAAGTATGAGTTTCTAGACTAGATAAGGTAACGTTCTTGACCAGCAGTGTCCAGATCTGAGCCTTGACGGTGACCATGCCAACCTTGAATACCATCAAGCTTAGCGATCTTACCCGAAACAATCTTTCCTCTGGCTGTCTTGGAATAGGTGGCGAGGCAGTTGTCCAGCGGGAGAGTGATCTTGCAGTTGCCGCCGAGCTCGATGGATAAGTCGTCGGAGGTCATGTTTATGGAGTAGCCATGGACTGAGGAGGGTAAAAGTCTGACTGGAAGCCGTAGTTGGTGAGCTCAGTGTGGGCATTTGTTGCACTGTTTGGTTGCCAAGAAAGTGAGAGAAAATAGAGAAGAAAGAAAATATTTTTTATTTGGATTTCTAATATAATTGCTGATGTGGATGTGCTTATGTGTAATTTTTTAATCCCAAGAATGGAGACTAGAGAGAGTGGAAAAGGGAATCCAAGAAAGTGTTAGGGTTTTACTATAATAGCATTTTGGAAATTTGATAATTGGGTAATTTGGTGAGTTGGAGTTTACTCATTATAATTGGGTTGGGTTAGATTTTGGTTAAAAGTAATTAATTAAATGAGTTTTAATGGGTAAATAAGTTTTATATATCCAACCAATTATGTCTACTCCAAATCCATCCAAACCCACCAATTTGACACCCTTAGAACCGTGATAGCAAATGTTTGATCATTGAATACTTGTAATAACAATCATCTATTATGATCATGAAATACATAAAATCCAAAAAAAGCTAATAGATTGATTTCTTCCTTTTTTTTGGTTGGAAGGCAAAGAGTAAAGTTCTTTGCCAATTTTGAGGACAATGAGTTCCACCAAGCTTTTAGTAAATTACATTTTCTTATTATATCATCCATGCTTGCAAAATTTCAAGAATATCGAACATCAAAGATCAATAACTATGTTATCAATCAAATGTGTAAATTTTAAGTTTTTGTAGTCTAAAATTATACATAAAAAAATAAGATTATAGATTGAATAATGAATAACAATTTAATTCATATCAAATTTGACATGCGTTTTAAGAAAATAAAAATATGCAGTTTAACGGTTAGATTTGTAAATATGTAAATATGTTAATTTTTTTAATTAGAGTTGTAGCATTAAACTACAACTAAGTTTGTAGCTTTGTTTTTAAACTTTGGTCCCTTAACAATATATTAGGCCTTACAATCAAAATGAAAAAGCTTGAGAAAAATTTTATTGAACTAAAATTTTGAAATGTATATAGGGTCTGTTTGGATAACATTTATTGTTGTTGAAAGTTGATAAAAACTGATTGTTGCTGAAAACACTGTAGCAAAATAATTTTTAAATGTTGAATAGTGTTGTATGACCCACTTTTAATATTAAATATTGCGTGAATAGTGCATGAACAGTGCGTGAACAGTGCACGCACTGTTCATGCACAGTAAATTTTGTCCCCCTAAAGTCAACAAAGTGCGGCAAAAAAAAAAAAAAAAATGGTAAAACGCAACTTTATTTTGAGTAGCAAAACTTGCTATCTAACGCAGGAATAGTTTGCTGCATTGATAATGAGACTATTATATAATAATTTCAAAATAAAAAAACTTGTAAAAGAAAATTGTAAAACTTGATGTACTTGTGTGTGTATTTTTTTTTTTGGTTAATATATGATGTCCTCTTTTTATTAGATTTTGTATAATTGAATGAACAGAAAAAATTTCTAGAGCAGCCCGGTTTCTGTATATGAATTATGGACATGTGGGAACTCGGGGTTGGCTGAGGTGGTGGTTTAATCAGAGATGGTAATGGTAACTGGATAATCGGATTTGCAAGGAAGATCGGGTCTGCTACAAGTTTCTTGGCGGAACTCTGGGCCCTCAGAGACGGACTATTTCTTTGTCTGCAAGTTCAAGCCCAAGCTGTCTGTATTGAAATGGATGCTAAAGCCGTGGTTGATGCCTTCAATGCTCAAAGCTGTTCGAACACTATCATCTCCTCTGTTATGGAAGACTGCAAGCATTTACTTACTCAAATTCCCCAAACAAGAGTCAAGCATATATACAGGGAAGCCAACAGATGTGCGGATTGCTTAGCTAAGCTAGGTTCAAGCCTTGAGTCTGATTTTTCTATTTTTTCTAGTCCGCCTGTGACCTGCTTACTTTGTTAGAGGCTGATAGTTGTGGTCAGTCTGTTCACAGGCGTTGTCCTGAAGTTTTGGTTGCTGAGTAGCTTTAATATATTTCCTTTTCTACCAAAAAAAAAAAAAAAAAAATTATGGACATGTGAGACGAAGTTGTGCATGCACATCAGCACATGTTATGAGTGAGAGTGTCATACGACATGTGAGATGCAGTTGTGTAGGCACGTGTTATGACTGAGAGGATGACAAAATGCCTTCTCTTTCACGGCAGTCTTTGATCTACATAGATACAGGAAATTTTATAGCCCCGATTGGACGTTTTTTTTTTTTTTTAAGGAAGAAGCCCCCTTTGGACTTGGTTTCACATGATACCTAAGCATTAATTGACTTTTTGCCAATTCTTTTTCTGAGTTTAAAAAGAAGAACGGGTACTTATTAGGCACTTTACAAGCATTTAGGGACATCAATTGTGCAAATTGCTGAGTCAATGCCAATGTCAAAACTTTTAGACAGGTTTTATGAAGTCTGATCAAACCCACCAAATCAGTTGACTCAATGAGTCACAGACATCAATTTTTTATCCTACTTCTCGTAATTTGCCACTATGTGTCAGATTTTGTATTGTATGACAAGACACAATGTGGAGGTGTCAGTAATTTTCTCTTTTGTTA